>NC_066550.1:11986809-11999309 GCF_024679095.1 Eriocheir sinensis | reverse complement strand
TTTTGCATATTTTCCCTTATTTTTTCCTCTTTATTTCTCTTTCTGTTCTTAATTCTCATGTTCTTATTTTCTTTTTCCGTATTTTCCTTTTATTTCTTCCTTTCTTAAATCTGTGATCGTATTTTCATTATTTTCCTCTCCTTTTATTTATTTCGCATTCATAGTTTTTCCTTTTTCTTCATTGCTTATTATTATTATTATTATTATTATTATTATTATTATTCTAAGTTGATGGATTTCCCTCAATTTTTCCTTTTTTATTTTTGTATTCTCATTTTTTCCTGCATTTTCCTCTCCTTTTCTTCTTTTTTACTCATTTATATTTTTTTCCCATTTTTTTCATCTCTTTTGTCATCACCATTAATATTTTTCCCTCAATTTTTCCTTTCTTAATTTTTGTATTCTCATTTTTTCCTGCATTTTCCTTTTCTTTTTCTTTCTTTGTTCGCATTTATATTTTTCCCCATTTTTTTCATCTCTTTTGTCATCACCTTATTAATATTTTTCCCTCAAATTTTCCTTTCTTTATTTTTGTATTCTCATTTTTTTCCTGCATTTTCCTCTCCTCTTTCTTTCTCTGTTCGCATTTATATTTTTTCCCCATTTTTTTCATCTCTTTTGTCATCACCATTAATATTTTTCCCTCAGTTTTTCCTTTCTTTATTTTTGTATTCTCATTTTTTCCTGCATTTTCCTCTCCCCTCTCTTTCTCTGTTCGCATTTATATTTTTCCCCATTTTTTTCATCTCTTTTGTCATCACCTTATTAATATTTTTCCCTCAAATTTTCCTTTCTTTATTTTTGTATTCTCATTTTTTCCTGCATTTTCCTCTCCTCTTTCTTTCTCTGTTCGCATTTATATTTTTTCCCCATTTTTTTCATCTCTTTTGTCATTACCTTATTAATATTTTTCCCTCAATTTTTCCTTTCTTTATTTTTGTATTCTCATTTTTTCCTGCATTTTCCTCTCCTCTTTCTTTCTCTGTTCGCAGTTATATTTTTTCCCCATTTTTTTCATCTCTTTTGTCATCACCATTAATAATTTTTTTCCGAGTGATGATTTTTTTCGGCCGTGGGAAATTGAACCTTTATGCGTCAATCTTCGGATCATAATAATGTTTGAAGTCTTATTTATTGCTCCCATTCATCTTTTATTTCCTTTTTCCCTTCTATTGTATACTTAATTTACTTCATATATATATTTTGGAAGAGGGGAGGAGGAGGAGGAGGACGAGGAGGAGGGAGGGCAGCGGTGGTGGTGGTTGGGGCCTTTGTGTGTGTGTGTGTGTGTGTGTGTGTGTGTGTGTGTGTGTGTGTGTAAGAGAGTACCTTTATTTTCTTATTTTCTTGTTTTCTTTTTTATTTCCTACTTATTTTTTTCTTGAACTCTTTGACAAATTATTAGACGATATAGTCTTGAAAAAAAAAAAAAAACTATATATCTTCATAATTCTTTTTTTTTATATTTTCAGCCTTTTGATAAATTATTACTTCCTTACTTTCTCTTCAGTAACTTAATTCCTTCAGTGTTTCTTATCGGCAATCAATTACTGTAGTTTTATTTTCATTGTTGGTCATATCATAAGTTCTAGTATTTCTGTTGGTATTTTTAGAACAGCAAACTTTTCCTGCACTCGTTTTGTTATATTTTATTTTCATGTACCTTTCTTTTCACTTTTTTTTCAGTATTTTCATTTATAAGCTGCATCATTTCCGTTCTCCGTTTCATGTATCGCAATATTTCTAAAAGGGCAATCAATTTCTGAATCATGTTTTTCTCGTTCTCAGAAATTTAATAGTCACATTGTTTCATCATTTTTCATTTCTCCATTTCACTTTCACACGTGTTTTTAACTGGGCAAGCAATTCCTATATTATATCCTCATTCTGACCCACTTCACACCTTCCATAAGACCACTTCAATGTGCAGAGTCTCCCAATACATTAAAACTGCAACAACCAGTATCATTATTATTTTCAAACCAAGCAATTCCTGTGTTTGTCTCTGCTCTTTCTTTCTTTCTTGTTCTCTTTCACTCCAAACCTTCCATCACTTCATTTCAATATGTCTTCAAGTCTTACAATATATCACACACACCTCACAAAACCATTACCAGTATTATTATTATTATTATTTTTACACCAAGCAATTCCTGTGTTTGTCTCTGTTCTTTCTTTCTTTCTTGTTCTCTTTCACTCTAAACCTTCCATCAGTTCATTTCAATATGTCTTCAAGTCTTACAATATATCACACACACCTCACAAAACCATTACCAGAATTATTATTATTATTATTTTTACACCAAGCAATTCCTGTGTTTGTCTCTGTTCTTTCTTTCTTTCTTGTTCTCTTTCACTCCAAACCTTCCATCAGTTCATTTCAATATGTCTTCAAGTCTTACAATATATCACAATCACCTCACAAAACCATTACCAGTATTATTATTATTATTATTTTCACACCAAGCAATTCCTGTGTTTGTCTCTGTTCTTTCTTTCTTTCTTGTTCTCTTTCACTTCAAACCTTCCATCGCTTCATTTCAATATGTCTTCAAGTCTTACAATATATCACATACACCTCACAAAACCATTACCAGTATTATTATTATTATTATTTTTACACCAAGCAATTCCTGTGTTTGTCTCTGCTCTTTCTTTCTTTCTTGTTCTCTTCCATCAGTCCACTTCAATATGTCTTCAAGTCTTACAATATATCACACCCACAAAAAAACACATTACCAGTATTATCATTATTATTATTTTCAAGCCCCAGACTATTCCTGTATTTCTCTTGTTTTCTCCTACCTTCCTACTTTCTTACATTAGCTACCTTCCATTAGTCTACTTCAATATGTCTTCCGTCTCGCAGTATATCACAACCACAAAGAAACATTACCTGTGCAATTTTTATCATTATTACTATTACTCCCGGTTTTTTTTTTTACCAAGCAATTTCTGTATCTGTATTTGTATCTGTGTTTCTTGCTTTCATCCCTCTCACGCCTTCCCTCAGTCCATCACAATATATAACAACTACACCAATCATTAGTATTAATATTTATTCACTTCTCACCTTCTCGTCTGGCAAGTCATCGGGTAACATGTGGAAAAACAATCACCTGCCACAAATCATCTTTTAATCTCGTAATCTTCTCGTCATTCCCAGGTTAATTAGTCTCACCTTAATTGGCAATATCACTAATTTCCAGCGGGCGGTATCATTAGTATCAAGAGATGATACTGCTTAAAGTTTTACGAAAGAAGGAAGAGAAGAAGAGAAGGATAATGAAGAAGGAGAAAGAGAAAAAAAAGTTAGGTTACCGCTTCAGGTGTTACGAAAGAGGGAAGAGGAGGAAGATAGACTAAACGAAGGAAGAGAGGAAGAAGAGATGATAAAGAGAAGATATTGAGGAGAAGGAAAGTAAAAAAGAAAAAAAGACCAAAAAGAAGAAAATGAAGGAAAAAAAGAGGAAATTGAGAGGGAAAGGTGTGTGAAAGAAAGGAGAAAGATAATGATGATAAATGAGAAGTGAGGAAAATGAGAAAATATATTAAAGAAAGAGAGAAAAAGAAGAAGAACAAGAACAAGAAGAAAAACAAGAAGATAAAAAAGGAGAACCACACACACAAAAAAAACGAAATAGATAGACAGATAGAGAGAGAGAGATAAAGAAAGAAAGACAGACAGACAGACAGACAGACAGACAGAGACAGTCCCCAAAAGTCTCCTCCCTAATACCAGAATTTGGCGCGACAATTTTTACCTTATATTTTATTTTCACTTTTACTTTCAAGAACAGCTAATTAAATTCCTCCCTCTCTTTGCAGGTGAGGCTGATCAAATTTACCTTGACCACTGTACTAATGAGGAAGGTAAGGAGAGAAGGGAGGGAAGGAGGGAAGGGAGGGAAGGGAGAGGGAGAGAATGAAAGAGAAAGTGAGTTTGAAAGAGCTGGGAAATGGCACAGGGTGGAGGAGAGAGAGAGAGAGAGAGAGATTTTTTTTGACAGTGAAGACCAAGAATCATTAACGAGTCACCTTGGTTTGACTTCCTATGTTAAAAAAGGAGACAGAAAAAGAGAGAGAGAGGGGGGGAAGGAGGGGGGGAGGGGGAAGGGGTTGGACGTGTTCAGGACATGTTCCGAACGTGTTTTGTGGCGACAGGTGAGGAATAAATCATTTACCTTTAGAATTGGCAGATGTGATTTTTTAAATTTTGTTTTTAGGGTCTGTCAACGAGGAGAATAAAAAGAAAAAAAGAAAACACATATATCCCTCATTTTCCTGATTCATATCCAGTTTTTCATCCATTTTTCCTCTTCTTTTCCATTTCTTTTCCTTATTTCCTCTTTTTCCTCCTTTTCTTTGCTACAATTTTCATTCATTTTTCTCTAATGTTCCTTCTTTTTTCTTCTTTTCCTCTCGTTTATATTTTTTCCTTCTTTCCTTCATTTTCTTTCCTCTTCTTTTCCATTTCTTTTCCTTATTTCCTCTTTTTCCTCCTTTTTTTTCTTCAATTTTCATTCAGTTTTCTAATTTTCCTTTTTTTTATTCTTTTCATTTCGTTTATATATTTTTACTTATCTCCTTCATTCTGTTTCCTCCTCTTTTCCATTTCTTTTCCTTATTTCCTCTTTTTCCTCCTTTTATTTGGTACAGTTTTCATCCAGTTTTCTCTATTTTTCCTTCTTTTTTTCCTTTTCTTTCGTTAATTCATTTTTCCTTCTTTCCTCCATTCTTTTTCCTTATTTTCCCTCTTTCTTGTTCTTTGTACTACAATTTTCATTCAGTTTTCTCTATATTTTTCCTTCTTTTCCTTCTTTTCCTTTCGTTGTTATATTTTTCCTTGTTTTCCTCCTTCATTATCATTTCTTCCCTATCTCTTCCTTTCTACATTATTCTCTTCTTTATCATCATTTTCTCTTATTCCCTTTGTTTCTCTATCCTTTCCCTTTCTTACACTTTCATTTCATTTTTTCCTTACTTTCTTTTCTTGTTTTCATTTTTCCTCATTTTTATTCATCCTTTCTTTTCCTCTTTTTTTCTAACGTCATTCTTATTCATCTATTCTTTTCCTCTTTTTTTAACACAATGTTCCTTCTCTTTTTCCCCTTTTCCCCTCATTCTCTTTCCCTTCATCTCCTTTTCCCCTCTTCTCTTTTTTGTTTTCCTCCTCTTCCCAGTTTCAATCCTCTTTTTCCTCTCTTCTAACTTTCATTCGCCTCTGTCATTGTCTATACTTTCTCTCTCTCTCTCTCTCTCTCTCTCTCTCTCTCTCTCTCTCTCTCTCTCTCTCTCTCTCTCTCTCTCTCTCTCTCTCTCTCTCTCTCTCTCTCTCTCTCTCTCTCTCAGTTCAATCTCTAAATTATTCTTGAACAAGCTAACCAAAAAAATGAAAGGGAAGGGAAGGGGAGGGAAGGGGAAGATGTGCGTGAGAGAGAGAGAGTTGTTTGTGTGAATAATTTCAGGAATATGTGAAAGACCCAAGAGAGAGAGAGAGAGAGAGACGGAAGGAATAAATGAAATGATGGAAGAAGGAAGGAAGCGAAAGGGAGGAAAGGAAAGGAAGGGAAGGGAAGAGAAGGGAAGGGAAGGGAAGGGAAGAGAAGGGAAGGGAAGGGAAGGGAAGGGAAGGGAAGAGAAGGGAAGGGAAGGGAATGAAAGGGAAGGGAGGGAGGGAGGGAAGAAAGGATTTTTTTTTTAATTGGTAACACTCATTATTTTTTTTTTGTGTTGGTAACATTGATCAATATTTTTTTTATTGGTAACACTTTTTTTGTTCTATTTATAAGCGCATTTTTTCCTCCTCCTTTTTTCCTCTCTCCCTTTTTCCTCCATTATTTATCTCTCCCTTTTCTTCTTCCTTTTTTTTCCTTTTTTTCCTTCTTTTATATTCGTTTCTTTTCTATTGCTTTCCTTTTCCTCATTTTTCTTTCTTTTTATTACTTTCCTTTTATTCTTCTCTATGTTTTTTTCTCTTTTCCTTCATTATCTCCATTTTTTTCTCTCCTTTTTCTGTTTTCTTTCTTTACCTTCTTTCTTTTGCTTTCTTTCCCCTCTTTCTCTCTTCCCTTTTTCCTCCCTCTCTCTTTATTCCTTTTTGCTTTCTCTCTTTTCGTCTTTTCCCCTTTCTATTAATTTCTTTCTTTTCCTTTCTTTTCCCTTATTTTCTATTCCTTTCCCTTTTTTTCCTCTATCATTCCCCTCTATCTTCAATTAATTTTTTCCCTTATTTTCCTTTCTGTTTTCCTCCTTTTCCTAACAACCAATCTCTCTCCCTTCCCTCCTCCCCTTTCCTATATTTTCCTTCCTTCTCCTTTCTCTTTCCACTCACTTTCTCTCCCTCCCTTTCTCTCCCTCCATTTCCCTCTCTTACCTCACGGGCAATTACCTACCTGTGAAACGTAAGAGAGAGAGAGAGAGAGAGAGAGAGAGAGAGAGAGAGAGAGAGAGAGAGAGAGAGAGAGAGAGTTTCTTTAATATAATTCCTCGCCTTATCAGCCCATTTGTAAGAGAAAGAAAAAAGAAAGAAAAAGAAAGATATATATAAAGTTATTTGGCTGAATTTATTTTTGAGTCTTTTAATTCTCGCGTGAAAACAAAAGTGAAAAGATTAAGAAAGAGAAAGTGAGAGAGAGAAAAGAGAGAAAGAGAATAAATAATTTGTGTGAAAAATGAAAGGATGTTTTTCTTATTTTCTTCCTTTTTTTCTCCTTTTCTTCATTTTCTTCTTTTTCTTTTCTTCTTGTTTTTCTTCAGCTTATTCTTGTTCTTATTAATCTACTTCTTTCTTCTTCAATTCCCTTTCTTTTCTTCTCCATTTTTGCCTCCTCCTCCTCCTTCATTTCTCCTCCTCCTCCTCCTCTTCCTCCTCCTCCTCCTCCTCCTCCTCCTCCTCCTCTTAACATTTCGCAGATCGTTTCATTAAGGTATTTTTACATAGGCCTTTCAAATCTCTCTCTCTCTCTCTCTCTCTCTCTCTCTCTCTCTCTCTCTCTCTCTCTCTCTCTCTCTCTCTCTCTCTCTCTCATATGTTTTTTTTTCTCCTTTCTCTCTTTAACATTTCATATCTCATCTTACTTATTACTCCTCCTCCTCCTCCTCCTCCTCTTCTTCCTCCTCCTCCTCCTCCTCTTCCTCTTCCTCTTCCTCTTCCTTTCGTAATCGTGCCATTCGAAGCTCAACACTTTTTTTTTCATATTTTATCGGCCGTTTCCTCCTCCTCCTCCTCCTCCTCTCCTCCTCCTCCTCCTCCTCCTCCTCCTCCTCCTGCAAGATCTTTCCCTTTCGTTTCCTCACGGTAATATCCCTCTTCAGTTCCTATAATTTCCCTCCCCCTCCCCCCCTTTTCCCTCCTCCTCCTCCTCCTTCTCCTCTTTTTTTCCTCCCTCCCTTCCTTCCTCCGTCTCTCTCTCTCTCACTCTCTCGTAAAGTCCTCCTCCTCCTCCTCCTCCTACCTTTTCTTCTCTTCTCTTCTCTCCATTTTTTCTCTCCGTTTCTCCTTTACCGGTTCTTTCCTCCTCCTCCTCCTCCTCTTCCTTCTCCTTTCCTTTCTCTTCCTCCTTTTCTTCTTCTTTTCCTTCTCTCCTTTTTCTTCCTTTTTTCATCCTTCCTTTTCTTAACCGGTTCCTTCTTCCCATCCTTCCTTCTCCTTTCCTTCGTTCTTTTTTTCTCCTTTCTTCTTTTCCTTCTTCTTTTCTCTCAGTGTCTTCTTTTCTTCCTTTCTTCTTGCGTGTTTTTTCTTTCTTCTTCTCATTCTCTCCTTCCTCTCCTTTCCTTTCTCTCCCTTCCTCTTTTTCTCTCTCTGTCTCCTTCCTTTTCTCCTTCACTCCTTCTTCTATCCTTTTCCTTCCTTAACCGGTTTGCCTTTCCCTCCCTTTCTTCCTCTCCTTCCCTTCCCTTTTTCTACCCTCCTCCTCTCTCTCTCTCTCCCTTTCTTCTTCCTTCAGTTTCTTCCTTTTCTTAAACTTTCCTTTCATTTTCCTTCCTTTCCCTTTCTTTTCTTTTTCCTTTTCTTCTCCTCCTGTTGCCTGTTCTTCCCTGTTTTCATGTTTTTTTATTTTTTTTCGTTTTTCTTGTTTTTATTTAATTTTTTTCCTCTCATTTGTCTCTTTTTTATATCTCCTCTTTCCTCTTCCTCTTCCTCTTCCTCAGCTCTCCCTTCCTCTCTTCCATCTCCTTCTTCCTCCTCCTCTCACGCTTTTTTTTTGGTTTCCTCAACGTCCTCCTCTTCCTCTTCTTCCTCCTCCTCGTCCTCCTCCTCCTCCTCCTCCTCCTCCTCCTCCTCGTTTGATCTCGTCGTTGTAAAAATTACTACCAAGAAATTATTTTTAGTGGAACGATATTTTTTTCTATTTTTTCCTTCATTTTTTCTTCACTTTTTCTTCCTTTTCTTCGTTTTCTTCTTTATCTTTTTTTTCACCTTTTCTACCTTTTATTTGTCTTCCTCTTTTTTTTCTTCTTCTTCTTCTTATTATTATTATTATTTCTTCTTCTTCTTCTTCTTCTTCTTCTTCTTCTTCTTCTTCTTCTTCTTCTTCTTCTTCTTCTTCTTCTTCTTCTTCTTCTTCTTCTTCTTCTTCTTCTCCTGTTGATGATTTCGATTCTGTTGTTTTCCTTCTCCTTCATCTCTTGCACACACACACACGCACACACACACACACACACACACACGCACACACACACACACACACACACACACACACACACACACACACAACTTCTTAATTACTCTTATCATGATCGTAACTTTGCATCCTTTCCTTCCTTCTTCCTTTCCTCCAATTTCTTCTTCCTCCTCCTCCTCCTCCTCCTCCTCCTCCTCCTCCTCCTCGAGTTTGTATGTCAGCAAGTTCAAACGGGGAGCGAAAATTGAAAAAAGAAAAGAAAAGAATTAAAAGAAGAAGTAGAAGAAGAAGAAGAAGAAGAAGGAAAATCGATAAATCTATAAAGAAATAAGAAAGATGATAATGACAACGAGATTAATGAAGAGAGAGAGAGAGAGAGAGAGAGACAACGTGATAAAGCAGATGAGGGAAGGAAGAAAGGGAAGGGAAACAGATAAAGGAGAACAATAAAACAACGAACGAGGGAATAAAGAGAAAATGATGATAACAGAAGCGAAAATATGAGAGAAAGAAACGAAGCAATAAAAATAAATGAGAAAATATTGAAACAGGATACAATAAAATACAAGTAATAAAGAGAGAGAGAGAGAGAGAGAGAGAGAGAGAGAGAGAGAGAGCGCGTGTCTTTGCTTTGATATACAGGTTTAGTCGAGATTGTGAGAGGAGGAGGAGGAGGAGGTGGAGGAAGAAGGGGAGGAAGAGCAAAAATAAACGAATAGGTAGAATGAAGTGGACCGGAAGAGAGAGAGAGAGAGAGAGAGAGTATAAAGAAGAAAGAAGAAAAAGTAATTAAATGTGTCACCCCTTCATCTTCTTCTTCTTCTTCCCTCCTCCTCCTCCTCTTCCTCCTCCTCCTCCTCCTCCTCCTCCTCCTTAATATAATAAAGTAAAAAATCTTAGCTATTATCCCTTTTTTTCTTATTTTCTATTTTATTTTCCTGCATTTTCCTCGATTTTATTTATTTTATTATTTTTTTCATTTTCGTTCAGATCAATTATTTTATCCTTTTTTATCTTTTTTTTTTCTTTTCCTCCTGTGTTTTGTTTGTCTTGAGAGAGCCTGTCATCCCTTTCCTTTCATTCCTGTCTTAATAAAATTCTCTCTCGCCTGTCTATCTCTCTCTCTCTCTCTCTCAATCGAAAATATTATAACCCTTGTCTTCCTTCCTTTTTGTCTAACATCTCCAATATCCTCTCCTCCTCCTCCTCCTCCTCCTCCTCCTCTTCCTCCTCCTCCTCCTCCTCCTCCTCTTCTCACACTTCTCTTCTCTCTCAATGGGGGAACGTGAAGGCGCTTTTGTCAGAGGTGTGAAAGAGGAAGAGAGAGAAGAGGAGGGAGGGGGAGGAGGGAAGGGAGGGACGGAGAGAAAAGGGAGAGAGAAAAGGGAGGCAAAAGGGAAGGTATAGAGGGGACTAATAGGGATCGGGTGCCCTCCCTTGACCCTCCCTCCCCCCTCCGTTTTTTTCTCCCTTTCTCTCTCTCTCTCTCACTCGCTCTCTTTCTCTCTTTCTCTCTCTCTGAAGTGGTTGTGATATTAACGGTTGTTTTGTTTGTTTGGTGTGTGTGTGTGTGTGTGTGTGTGTGTGTGTGACTCAGAGATGGAGTATTCGTATTCCAGTACATTCCAATACCGTATTTGGGTGTATTAGTATTCGCATCGTTAATTGAACTACGAACAGGTCTTGAGAGGACAGCGTCTGTATCACACGACCAACGAGGCGAGTGAAGTCAAACAAGGCACTTACTCTCTTCATGCCACCCATAAACCACACCCTTATTGTACGTAATAGAAATCAAAGTATTCTCCCGTATTCGAAATGCAAGGGAAAAGTATTCGTACTCTGGGAATACTGACGAATACTTTTATTATCGGAAACAGCAGCCGTTGTTCCTTACAGCTCCAGCCCCTGGGCGGACGTGTGGTTGTCGTGTACAGTACAGGTTCACGAGCTCAGGTTACTCTTGCATAACTTTAGAACACCGCTGTACCCACTTACGTCAAGAAGGTATTGTTCGATAAAATGTATTCATGAGTACTTTCAAGAAGTGTTCGTACTTGTATTCGAATTAAAACCATTTCAGTGTGTTCGAATTTGTATTGTTTGGAGTTTGAAGTATTCGTATTCGTGTGTGTGTGTGTGTGTGTGTGTGTGTGTGTGTGTGTGTGTGTGTTACTTAGCTGGTTATTTTTTATATTCGTTAGTTTGTTTGTTTATTAGTCAGAGTGTTTGTTTGTTTGTTTTTGTTTGTTTATCTGTCTGTTTGTTTATCATGTTTTTTTCTATATAATTAATTAGTCTTTATTTGTTTGTTTGTTAGTGTGTGTGTGTGTGTGTGTGTGTGTGTGTGTGTGTGTGTGTGTGTGTGTGTGTGTGTGTGTGTTTTTGAGTTATTTGGTTTCCTATGAAGTGAAAATATACGAAAACGCAATTTTTTTTTTTTTTTTTTTTTTTTACAGCAAAGGAGACAGCTCAAGGGCACAAAAAAGTAAACATTAATAAAAAAAAAAAGCCCGCTACTCGCTGCTCCTAAAAAGAATCCAAAGAGGTGGCCGAAAGATAAGTCAGTTTCGGGAGGAGAGTCCTGATACCCTCTTGAAAGAGTTCAAGTCGTAGGCAGGAGGAAATACAGATGAAGGAAGATTGTTCCAGAGTTTACCAGCGTGAGGGATGAAAAGTGAAGATGCTGGTTAACTCTTACATAAAGGTTTGGACAGTATAGGGATGAGCATGAGAAAGTCGAGTGCAGCGGGGCCGCGGGAGGCATGCAGTTAGCAAGTTCAGAAGAGCAGTCAGCGTGGAAATATCGATAGAAGATGAAAGAGGCAACATTGCGGCGGAATTTAAGAGGTGAAGACTATCAGTATGAGGAGGAGAGCTGATGAGACGAGCCTTTGCCTCCACTCTGTCAGAAAGAGCTGTGTGGTGGAGCCCCCCACACATGAGATGCATACTCCATACGAGGGCGGACAAGGCCCTGTATGGACAGCAACTGTGCAGGGAAAGAACTGGCAGACGGTGCAGAACGCCCAGCCTCGAGGAAGCTGATTTAGTAGAGATGAGATATGAAGTTTCAGTTGAGATTTTGAGTTAAGGATAGACCGAGGATGTTTAGTGTTGAGGAAGGTGATAGCTGGGTGTTGTCAAAGAATAGGATAGTTGTTTGGAAGATTGTGTCGAGTGGATAGGTGGAGAAACTGTGTTTTTGAGGCGTTGAAGGACACCAGGTTCTTCTTGCCCCAATCGGAGATAATAGTAAAGTCTGAGGCTAAGCGTTCTGCAGCCTCCAGCCTTGAGTCGTTAAGTTCCTGAAGGTGGGTCTTCTATTAAAAAGAAGTTGAATAATGCAGAGTGGAATCATCGACGTAGGAATGGATAGGACAGTTCGTTTTGGAAAGAAGATCATCAATGAACAACAGAAAAAGAGTGGATGGGACAGAACCCTGTGGGACACCACTGTTAACAGATTTAGGGAAGAACAGTGACCGTCTACCACGGCAGAAATAGAACGGTCAGAAAGGAAACTGGAGATAAAGGTACAGAGAGAAGGATAGAAACCGTAGGAGGGTAGTTTAGAAAGCAAAGATTTGTGCCAGACCCTATCAAAAGCTTTTGATATGAATAAAAGCAAGCAAATAGAGACAATAATAATAATGAAACAAATAATGATAATAATGATGATAATGAAAATAATAATGAGAGTAGTAATAATAATAATAATAATAATAATAATAATAATAATAATAATAATAATAATAATAATAATAATAATAATAATAATAATGTATTTTCAGTATTAATCAACTTAAACGCAATCGAATATATAATCCTCTTTTCGTCTCATTACACACACACACACACACACACACACAC
>NC_066550.1:11979309-11981809 GCF_024679095.1 Eriocheir sinensis | reverse complement strand
TAATGGATGGAAAGGAATGAAGGGAAAGTAAGTGAAGGGAAAGGAATGAAGAAAAGTGAAGGGAAAGGAATGAAAGGAATGAAGGGAAAGTAAGTGAAGGGAAGTGAAGGGAAAGGAATGAAGAAAAGTGAAGGGAAAGGAATGAAAGGAAGGGGGAAAGGAATGAAGGGAAAGGAATTGAAGGGAAAGTAAGTGAAGGGAAGTGAAGGGAAAGGAATGAAGGGAAGGGGAGGAAGGGGAGGGGAGGAAGGGGCAGAGGTCAGGCGTAATAACAGTGCCAGTGACTTAGAGTGCCTAGGGAGATAGATGGCACTGACCCCCCCCCTCCCCCCCTCCCCTCTCTCCCTCCCCCCCTTTTCACCTCTCCCAAACCATTCACACACTCTCTCTATCTCTTCCTCTCTTTCCCTTCTTCATCTTCTTTTCCTCCTATCCTCTTCCTTATCTTTCTCTCTTCCTCCCCCATTTACTTTCTTTAGGGTTCGTTTCTTCCTTACCTTCATTTAGTCATTCGTTTATTTTATTCATTTATTCTTCATTTATTCATTTATTTAGTCTTCATTTCTACCTTTCCTTCATATATTCTCCCTTGCTTTATCTCTTCAAATTCTCACTTTCTCTCTATCTCTCTATCACTGTTGCGTTTGCTTATCTCATTCTCCTCCTCCTCCTGTTCTCTCTTTTCTTACTCTCTTTCTCTATCTCTCCCTTATCTCCATTTCTCCCTCCCTTCATCTCTTCTTCTCCCTTTCTCTTTGTTTCGCCTTTCCTTCTCCCTTCCTCTCCCTATCGTTCCTCTCATCCTACTCCTCTCTCTCTCTCTCTCTCTCTCTCTCTCTCTCTCTTACAGTAACGAAAGCAGTTTACGAGAAAGAGAGCAAAACAAAAACAAAGCAAAACAAAGCAAAACAACGATTAATGCCGCTTAGGTTGAGGTGTTTTTAGAATTCAATTTTGCATAACCTGGAAATAACATTGAACACAAGACGAGGTTGGATTACGTAATATCCCAAGCATGGATAGATAATGGATTGACAGATATACACTAACGCTCATATCCTCCTCCTCCTCCTCCTCCTCCTCCTCCTCCTCTTCCTCCTCCTCTTCCTTGTCACTATTATCATTAACATTATCGACCATTATCTTCCGGGGTATTAGAGGCATGCAGTGTTTGTGTGTGTGCGTGTGTGTGTGTGTGTGTGTGTGTGTGTGTGTGTGTGTGTGTGTGTGTGTGTGTGTGTGTGTAATTGGATTCAACTTGTTCTGTACAAAAACAATAACATAATCACACACACACACACACACACACACACACACACACACATTCTCTCTCTCTCCTCTCTCTCTCTCTCTCTCTCTCTCTCTCTCTCTCTCTCTCTCTCTCTCTCTCTCTCTCTCTCTACTATTTTTACGAGAGAGAGAGAGAGATCCCTTAGTTTAGCTCAATAGGGTCAAGTTTAACCTATTTATTTACTTGGTTTCAGTTTCAGTTCGCATAAGTTTCGTTCAGTCTGTCCAGAGTTTCATTAAGTTTCGTTCAATTGCTTACTTGTTTAATTTTTTGCTTATTTTTTTTTACTTCCTAGTGTTTTTTTTTGTGTGTCTTTTCTTATAGTTCTTTGTGTAGAAAATAGATAGATGGATAGATAGATAGATAGGCAGATAGATAGATAGATAGAGAGGCAGAGAGATAGATAGATAGATAGATAGATAAAGAAAGAAAACATGAAAATACTTTGAAATAAGAAAAAGAAATACAAAAAGAGGAAAAAAAAGAAAATAGTGATTGGAAAAAAAATATAAACAAACGAGAAAATATGAAAAAAAAGAAAATATACTAGAAAAAAGTGAAAAAATAGGAAAAGAGAGAGAGAGAGAGAGAGAGAGAGAGAGAGAGGTATGTGCTGGTGGAGAGAGAGAGAGAGGGTGGAGGGGAGGAATGGAAGGAATGGAGGCAAAGAGATAAGAGTTGTGGAGAGGTGGAGAGATTGGTGGAGTGTCATTTCTCTCTCTCTCTCTCTCTCTCTCTCTCTCTCTCTCTCTCTCTCTCTCTCTCTCTCTCTCTCTCTCTCTCTCTTATACTTCTCATTTAATTCCTTTCCCTTTCTCTTATCTTGCACCTCGTTCAATCTCTCCTCCTCCTCCTCCTCCTCCTCCTCCTTATCTTCCTCATTACTTTTCTCCTCCTCTTCTTTCACTCTCTCTTCCTCATTTCTCACCAGGAAGACAACTTTTATGTCCTCTCTCTCTCTCTCTCTCTCTCTCTCTCTCTCTCTCTCTCTCTCTCTCTCTCTCTCTCTCGTTATTTGCAAGTCGTTTTGAGGATACTTAGAGAGAGAGAGAGAGAGAGAGAGAGAGAGAGAGAAATTGTCAGTAATAATAAGAAAAAAAAGAAAGTGAGGATGAAAGGAAAAAATGAAAATATAGAGAAAAAAGAGTAAAGAAAAGAAAATGAAAAGAAAGAAAAATATTATGAAGAAGAAAATTTAAATGTGTTACA
>NC_066550.1:11949309-11964309 GCF_024679095.1 Eriocheir sinensis | reverse complement strand
TTCCTCCCCTCCCTTTCTCTCTCTTCCGTTTCTCTCCTCTTCTTCCTCCTCCTCTTCCTCTTTCCTCTTTTTCTCCTTTCTCTTCTTTTTCCCTCTTTTTTTCCTTTCTTTTCCTTCGTCTCTCCTTCTTTCCCTTCTTCCTCTCTTCCCTTCTTCTCTTTCCTATCTCCCTTTCTCTCCCTCTTTCTTCTTTGTCTCGCTCTTCCCTCCCTTTCTCTCCCTTCTTCCTCCCCCTCTTCCTTCCTTCCTAAAATGACCTCTGTCCCCTTCATCTTCCCTCCCTTCCTCCTCCTCCTCCTCCTCCTCCTCCTCCTCCTCCTCCTCCTCCTCCTCCTCCTCCTCCTCCTCCCCTTTTCTCTCCCCTCCTTCATTTGTCTTTCTCACTGTCTTCTAGTTTGTCTTCTCTAATTCATTTGTCTTCTTTATCTACTTTTATCAATTATTTTTTTTCTCCCTTTCAATCTTTCTCTCCCCTCTCTTTCTCTTTTTTTCTTCTTTTTTCTTCCTTTTTCTTCCTTCCTTGCTTTACCCCCTTTCACTCTCTCTTTCCTCTCTTTTTCTCTTTTTCTTTTTCTTCCTTCTTCCTCTCTTTTCTCTCTCTCTCTCTCTCTCTCTCTCTCTCTCTCTCTCTCTCTCTCTCTCTCTCTCTCTCTCTCTCTCTCTCTCTCTCTCTCTCTCTCTCTCTCTCTCTCTCTCTCTCTCTCTCTCTCTCTCTCTCTCTCTCTCTCTCTCTCTCTCTCTCTCTCTCTCTCTCTCTCTCTCTATCTATCTATCCTACCTATCCTCCTCCTCCTCCTCCTCCTCCTCCTCCTCCTCCTCCTCCTCCTCTTCCTCCTCCTGTTCATGGGTTTAAAGTGGCATTTTATCTCCGTTTCCTCCATCATTAGCTTTAGCAATTGGTTTTCCTTCTTCCTCCTCCTCCTCCTCCTCTTTCCTTCCTTCCTTACTTACTTCCATGGAAAAGAAGATTCCTCACCTATGTCTCTCTCTCTCTCTCTCTCTCTCTCTCTCTCTCTCTCTCTCTCTCTCTCTCTCTCTCTCTCTCTCTCTCTCTCTCTCTCTCGCTCTCTCTCTCTCTCTCTCTCTCTCTCTCTCTCTCTCTCTCTCTCTCTCTCTCTCTCTCTCTCTCTCTCTCTCTCTCTCTCTCTCTCTCTCTCTCTCTCTCTCTCTCTCTCTCTCTCTCTCTCTCTCTCTCTCTCTCTCTCTCTCTCTCTCTCTCTCTCTATAAATGTATGGTATTTAATGCTCATAAATCGATGGGTTTTAGAATTTATTGTATTGTTTTCCTCTTCTAATGTCTATAGTTCTCTCTCTCTCTCTCTCTCTCTCTCTCTCTCTCTCTCTCTCTCTCTCTCTCTCTCTCTCTCTCTCTCTCTCTCTCTCTCTCTCTCTCTCTCTCTCTCTCTCTCTCTCTCTCTCTCTCTCTCTCTCTCTCGCTCTCTTTCCCGTTCATTAATCTCAATCAATAAATTACATGTTTCCTCCTCCTCCTCCTCCTCCTCCTCCTCCTCTCTTTCCTCTCCCCTCCATTTCATCATCTTTCTCCTCCTCTCCCCTCCTCCTCTCCCATTTTCTCTCCCCCTTCCATTTCATTTCTTTTAATTCATTCCATCCTTTCCCCTCCCCCTCCTTCCCCTCTTTCTTTTCTATTCCTCTCTTTTCTTTTACTTTCCTTCCCCCTAAACCCTTTTCTTTCCCCTCTTTCTTCCTCTTTTCCCCTTCTTTTCCTTCCCCTCTAACGCTTTTTCCTTCCCTTCCTTTCCCTTCCCATCCAATCCTTTTTCTTCCCCCTCTTCCTTCCCCTCCCCTTCATTCCCCTCCTCTTCCTTCCCTTTCCCTCACTGACCTTTTTCTTCCCCCTCTTCCTTCCCCTTCCCTTCCTTCCCCTTCCCTTCCTTCCCCTCCTCTTCCTTCCCTTTCCCTCTCTGACCTTTCTCTTCCCTTCTCTCCCCCTCTTCCTTCCCCTCCCCTTCCTTCCCCTCCCCTTCCTTCCCCTCCTCTTCCTCCCCTTCCCCTCTCTGACCTTTTTCTTCCCCTTTTTCCTTCCCCTTCCCTTCCTTCCCCCTCAACTTCCTCCCCTTTTCCTCTCTCACCTCTTTTCTTCCCCTCTTCCTTCCCCTCCCCTTCCTTCCCCTCAACTTCCTCCCCTTTTCCTCTGTCACCTTTTCCTCCCCTCACTCCTCTCTCTCTCTCTCTCTCCTTCTCGCCTCTCTTCACACCCCTTCCTCCCTTCCTTCCTTCCCTTCTCTTCCCCTCAGACCTTTCCCTCCCCTCTTCCCTCTCCTCTCATTCCTCGCCCTTCCTCCCTCTCACAGCCATCCGTCCCCTCGTGCCTCCTCCTCCCCTCCCCTCTTCTCTCCCCTCTCCCCTCCCCTTTCCTCCCCTCGTAATTGCCTTGTTGTGATCGCCACGCTCCTGAAGGCGCCCCGGAAAACCTGGACTTCCGGCGGGGCAGTGACGGACAGGTGGGCCGCTTACCTGTAATTAACCGGCACAGGAGACGGGGTGGGGGGGGGAGGGCAGGGGAGGAGAATGGAAGGGTTTGGTGTGAAAGAAGGAAGTGGGAAGTAAAGGAAGAAGGAAATGAGGTGAAGGAAGGAAGGAAGGAAGAGAAGGAAAGTAAAGGAAGGAAGGAAGGAAGGAGAGAAGGAAGGAAAAGGAGGGAGAGGAAAAAGGGAGGAAAGTATTGTAAGAGTAGTTCCTGTGTTGAGCATGTACGTTCCTGGGTTAAGCATGTACGTTCCTGGGTTGAGCATGTACGTTCCTGGGTTGAGCATGTACGTTCCTGGGTTGAGCATGTACGTTCCTGGGTTGAGCATGTACGTTCCTGGGTTGAGCATGTACGTTCCTGGGTTGAGCATGTACGTTCCTGGGTTGAGCATGTACGTTCCTAGGTTGAGCATGTACGTTCCTGGGTTGAGCATGTACGTTCCTGGGCTGAGCATGTACATTCCTGGGTTGAGCATGTACGTTCCTGGGCTGAGCATGTACGTTCCTGGGTTGAGCATGTACGTTCCTGGGTTGAGCATGTACGTTCCTGGGTTGAGCATATACGTTCCTGGGTTGAGCATGTACGTTCCTGGGTTGAGCATGTACGTTCCTGGGTTGAGCATGTACGTTCCTGGGTTGAGCATGTACGTTCCTGGGTTGAGCATGTACGTTCCTGGGTTGAGCATGTACGTTCCTGGGTTGAGCATGTACGTTCCTGGGTTGAGCATGTACGTTCTCTTTCTCTTCCTTTTTTCTTCCTCTTCTTTCCTCTTCCTCTTCCTCTTTTTCTCTTATTTGTGGTTTATGTTTTTGTTTTTGTTTATTTGTAAGTGTTGTTTTAGTGTTCATATTTCACTTCCTCCTCCTCCTCCTCCTCCTCCTCCTCCTCCTCCTCTTCTTCTCTTCTTACTAATTCAAACTTAATGGTGTGTGTGTGTGTATGTGTGTGTGTGTGTGTGTGTGTGTGTGTGTGTGTGTGTGTGTGTGTGTGTGTGTGTGTGTGTTATTTATTTTGCTTTCTGCTCTGTTGTTTTCTCTCCTCCTCCTCCTCCTCCTCCTCCTCCTCCTCCATGTGGTTTCCCTTTCCGCCTCATCTACACAGTCGTCATTATCTTCCTCCTCCTCTTTGTTTTGGTCCTTCCTCCTCCTCCTCCTCCTCCTCCTCCTCCTGTCATATGGTTAATCACCCTCCTAGATCGATGTAATTATTCCCAAAATGCACTTTCCCTCCAACTTTAGTGTCACTCTTTCCTCTTCCTCTTCCTCTTCCTCTTCCTCCTCTTGTTTTTGTTTTTCATCTTCTTCCTCTTCCGGTGTTGTTGTTTTTTGTTTTGTTTGATTGTGTTTATTTTTTTATATCTTCCTCTTTTTCCTCCTCCTCCTCTTCCTCTTGTTTTTTCTCGTCTTCCTCTTCCGGTGGTTTTTTTTTCCTCTTTAGTTTCATTCATTTGGGTTCTTTTTTTGTTTTCCACTTTTTTTCCTCTTTTTTTCTCCTCTTCCTCTTGTTTTTCCTCTTCCTCCTCTTCCGGTGATGATTTTTTCCTCTTTGGTTTCATTCATTTGGCTTTTTTTTGTGTTCCTCTTTTTTTCTCTTCTTCTTCCTCTTGTTTTTCCTCTTCCTCTTTTTGTTTTTCCTCCTCCTCTTCGTCTTCCTTTTATCTCCTTTTTTCGCTTTCTTTTTATTTATTTTCCTTCCATTTTCTCTTTTATTTCCCCTTTTCCTCTTTCTTCCTCTTCTTCCTCTTGTATTTTCGTAATTTTCCTCTTTCCTCTTTCTCTTCTTTTTATTTAATTTTCATGTCATTTACTCTTCTTCTTTTCTCTTCCTCCTTCTCCTCTTCCTTTTCCTCTTGTTTTCATTCTTCTTCCTCTTTCTTTACATTGTTTTCCTTTTCCTCTTTTTCTTTCTTCCTCTTCCTCTTCCTCTTCTTTCTTTTCCTTCCTTGTTTTCATTCTTCTTCCTCTCTTTACATTGTTTTCCTTTTCCTCTTTTATTTCTTTTCCTCTTTATTCTTTCTTCCTCTTCCTCTTCCTCTTCTTCCTTTTCCTCCCTCTTCCTCTTCTTCCTTTTCCTCTTTTCTTTCTCTCCCTTATTGCTGTCTCACCCCCTCTTTTCTCATTCTTCGTCATATTGCTCCTCCTCCTCCTCCTCCTCCTCCTCCTCCTCCTCTTCTTCCTCCCTCCTCCATAGCAACAAAAGGAAGGGAAAATTCCTCCACTTTAATAACAACGAAAAATGAAAAATGTCCCTCTGAGAATATTTTCCATTATTTTTCTCATTTTTTATTTATTTTTATTTTTGTTTTTATCGCTGTTTGGAAGTGTAAAAAAAAAAAAGTGTTTATATGCAAAGTTATAAGTGTTAATCTGACTCCTATTGTTTTTTTTATTGTTTTTTCTTTTATATGTTTTGTTTTCTTTGTAATTTTTGTATATTTTTAGTTTAACGTTCATAGCTTTTTTTGTTTGTTTTCTTTTCTCTTATTCTGTGGTATGTCTTTAACTGGAAGAGAAGGAGGAGGAGGAGGAGGAGGAGGAGGAGAAGGAGGAGGAAGAGGAGGAGGAGGAAGAAGAACAGGAATAATACGAAAAGATAGGAGGGATAATTAAAGGAAGAAAATGTAGAAAACGAGAATTAGGAAGATTAGAAAGAAAGAATGAATGAGAAAAATAAAAACGAAGAAAGGAAGGAAAGAAATAAGGAGGGAAGAAAGGAAGAAAGGTAGAAAAGAACGAAATAAGGAAGGAAGGAAGGAAGAAAGCAGGAAGAATTGGAGAAGAGAGGTAGAGGAAAAAGAAGAATAAAATAATACGAGAAGGAAGAAAATGGTTAATAGAAAGGAAGGAAAGAAATATAAGAAGAATTAAAAAAAAGAAGTAGAAGAGGAAAAAGGAAGATGATTAGAAAGAAAAAGAAGGAAGAAAGGAAGGAAGGAAAGCAAGGAGAGGAGAAAACCGGAGAGAGAGAGAGAGAGAGAGAGAGAGAGAGAGAGAGAGAGAGAGAGAGAGAGAGAGACACCCATTCAGGAAATTAAATTAGAAGGAGGAAGCATTTTTTAAGGATGAAAAAGAAAAATACGCGTCATTATTTTATACAAAGCTTCTTAAAATGTATGTGAGAGAGAGAGAGAGAGAGAGAGAGAGAGAGAGAGAGAATATGATAAATGAAAAACCTAAGAGAACGTCGACGAAGAGAAGGAGGAAGAGGAGGAGGAGGAGGAGGAGGAGGAGGAGGAGAAAAAGAAGCAGTATTTTTTTGCCTAACATCAAGGAGATTAAAGTGTGTGTGTGTGTGTGTGTGTGTGTGTGTGTGTGTGTGTGTGTGTGTGTGTGTGTGTGTGTGTGTGTGTGTGTGTGTCTTACCAAGGGAGGAGTTGAGGTCTGAAGGCTTTCATTTTCGTGAAGAACATTTTTTTTTTAGAAGTCATGTAGAAAAACTATTTAGAAAGTTTAGTGTTTAGGGTATTTTTTTCTATATATCTTTTCATTTTTTAGATACGTTTAGTTTCTCGTTATTTTTATGTAGTTTTATATTTGTTTTGTTTTTATATATTTTCATTTTTTAGATACATTTAATTTTTCGTTATTCATATGTAGTTTAATATTTTGTTTAGTTTTTATATATTTTCATTTTTTAGATACATTAAAATTTCCGTTATTTTTGTGTAGTTTTATATATATATTTTTTTTAGTTATTATAGTTTTATTTTTTGTAGTTAATTTCAATGTTATTCTAGATTTATATATATATATTTTTTTTTCAAGGAATTTTCTAGATATTTTTTTGTTTTTAGATATCCTTCAAACATTATTCACTATTCATAAAATCTAAAATGGTGATAAAATGCAATAGGATGATAAATACCAAGTAACAATAAGAAATAACAAGTAACAATAACAACAACATCAACCAGTAACATTTAATAATACAGCAAACATTTCTTAACCCTGATCTCTTCTCTTCCAGGTAATTCGAACGATCTCATTAGCAAAGGTGTGAAGGGAGAGACACGGTGGACCAGGTAAGGGAAGAGACAGACAGACAGACAGATACACAGACAGGCAGATATACAGACAGACAGATAGACAAATAGATAAACAGACAGACAGACAGATAGATAGATAGATAGATAGATAGATAGATAGATAGATAGATAGATAGATTGATAGATAGATGGACAGACAGGGAGACAGACAGATAGACAGACAGACACACAGATATACATATAGATATACAGACAGACAGATAGACAGACAGACAGACAGATAGACAGACAGACAGATATACAGACAGATAGATATAAAGACAGACAGATAGACAGACAGACAGATATACAGACAGATAGATATAAAGACAGACAGATAGACAGACAGACAGACAGACAGACAGACAGACAGACAGATAGACAGACAGACAGACAGACAGATAACGCTATTTTATTATTTGGTTCGATGTTTATTGTTTCTTTTCTAATTATCCTTCTCTTTTCTATTTATTATTTTATTATTTTCTTTTGTTTTTGTTGTTTTTAAGAAGCGGCGGTTTCGAGTTTATTTATTTGGGGAAGTTTTTTAATATGACTCCAGTTGTTGTTTTTTTCTTCTTTTTTTTTCGTTACGTTGGAGTTATATATAAGTTTTCTTGATCTTTTCTTTTCTTAGTCTTTTCTTTTTCTCTTTTTTTCATGATTTTTTTTCTTGGTTTTCCTTCGTTTTTTTTTCTTTCTATTTTTTTTTTTTGTCTTTCTGAGTTAGTTCTGTTTATATATGTGTTTTTTTTCCTTCTTTTTCCTCCTTTTCCTCTTCCTCCTCCTCCTCCTTTTCTGTCTCCTCCTCCTCCTCCTCCTCCTCTTCCTCCTCCTCCTTTTCTGTCTCCTCCTCCTCCTCCTCCTCCTTATCCATTTAATTAAACAAACTAAAAACAAAATAACTTCAATAAACAAAAAAAATGAAAATAAAAGGAAAATGTTATCTCATTCAGTTTATTCATTTCTACAATTTACATTTTCTCATTTATTGTTTTTTTTTCATTCTTTATCATTTATTTTCTCATTTTTACTGTTATTATTATTATTGTGTTTTCTTTAGTGTGTGTTTCCCTTCGTCTTTTATTTCACTGTATTTCATTTCTATTTCTGTTTTTCTTGTTTTTTTGTTTTTGTTTTTCGGCGTACTCTTAATTCAATGTAACCCGGTCTCTCTCTCTCTCTCTCTCTCTCTCTCTCTCTCTCTCTCTCTCTCTCTCTCTCTCTCTCTCTCTCTCTCTCTCTCTCTCTCTCTCTCTCTCTCTCTCTCTCTCTCTCTCTCTCTCTCTCTCTCTCTCTCTCTCTCTCTCTCTCTCTCTCTCTCTCTCTCTCTCTCTCTCTCTCTCTCTCTCTCTCTCTCTCTCTCTCTCTCTCTCTCTCTCTCTCTCTCTCTCTCTCTCTCTCTCTCTCTCTCTCTCTCTCTCTCTCTCTCTCTCTCTCTCTCTCTCTCTCTCTCTCTCTCTCTCTCTCTCTCTCTCTCTCTCTCTCTCTCTCTCTCACAAGCACAAACTCAGCCCCCCTTCCTCCTCCTTCTCCTCCTCTTCCTCCTCTCTCTCTCTCTTTTTCTTTCTCTCTCATTCCCATAAACATCAACTCTTTTTTTCTCTCTCTTCATTCGCTACTTTTCTCACGCACCTCCGCTCGCTCTCACCTGTTAATTAGCGATCGCTCAGGCAGGTAACAGTGCAAAAAGTTCTATATATGGAAATTGGAGTTCTCTTTTTTTATATAAATTGGAGTGGAAAGAAAAAGTTTGGGGTCTTAAGAGGAGAGAAAGAGGAAGAGGAGGAGGAGGAGGAGGTGGTGGAAGAGGTGGAGGAAATTGATAAGAAGTGAAGTGGAAATTGAAGGAAAAGATGAAGAATTGGAGGAAAATAAGAATGAAAGAGAGATAGAGAGAAGGAAGGAAGGAAGGAAAGAAAGAGGATAAGAGAGGAAAAGTAAAAAAAAGGAAAACGAAATGGGAAGAAAAGAGAAAATTTGAAAAGAAAGGAAGAAAAGTAGAGAAGAAAAGAAGAGGAACTGAAGGAGATTGAGAATGAAAGAAGAAGAAGAAAAAGAAAGGAGAATGAAAGATGGAAATGGCAATGAAAAAAAAGAGAAAAATTAAATGAGAAAAGAGAGAAGAAGAAGGAATAGAAAGAAATGCGAATAAAATAAATAAAATATAAGAAAAGAGAAAAAAAAGAAGACAGAAAAGATAAAAGTAAAAAGGAAAGGAAAAAAAATAGACAAAAAAAAGAAAAAGAAAAGAAAAGTGGGAATAAGGGAAGGAAGAATTAATTAAGACCAGGTAGAGAGAGAGAGAGAGAGAGAGAGAGAGAGAGAGTAAACAAAGAAGGAAGATTATGTAGAAAAACTTTGCCAATTTCCTGACTTTCCTTGCCTCCTTCTCTTCCTTCCTTCCTTCCTTCCTTCCTTCCTTCCCTTAACCTTTAATCCATTTCATCTCCCTACCTTTCTTTCCCTCCTTTTCTTTCTCATTCTCTCCTCTCTTCCTTCCTTTCCTCTTTCCTCCCTTCCTTCCTTCCTTCCTTCCTTCCTTCCTTTATCTCTCATCCATTTCATCTCCCTACCTTTCCTTCCCTCCTCCTCTCCTTCCTTCCTTCCTTCCTTCCCTTAACCTTTAATCCATTTCATCTCCCTACCTTTCTTTCCCTCCTTCTTTTTATCCTTCTCTCCTTCTTTCTCTCCTTCCTTCCTTCCTTCCTTCCTTCCTTCCTTCCTTCCTTCCTTCCTTCCTTCCTTTATCTCTCATCCATTTCATCTCCCTACCTTTCCTTCCCTCCTCCTCTCCTCTCCTTCCTTCCTTCCTTCCTTCCTTCCTTTCTTTTTCTCATTCATTTTCTCTCCCTATTGTTTTTTTTCTTCTTCGTGTTTTCTCATTTTCATCATCTCCTCCTCCTCCTCCACCTCCTCCTCCTCCTTCTCCTGTTGTCTTATTCAATTTCTTCTTCACTTTCTATTCTTATTCAGTTTGGGAGAAAAAAAGAAGAGAAAGAAAGAAAAGAAAATGTTAAACGAAGTGAGAAAAAAAAATTGCTTATCTATTTTCTCTTGTTTTTTTATTTTATCTGTTTATCCGTTTTTCTTTTTGTTTTGTTGAGAAAGAAGAAGAAGAGCAAAGAAAGGAAGGAAGAGAAAATGGGAAGGAGAGAAAAAGAGTAAAGAAAGAGGAGAAAGAGAGAGAAAATAGAAGGTCCAAAGGAAAATTTAGGAATATTGAAAAGAAATAAGAAAAGAAAGAGGTAGAAAGGATAAAAATAAAGAAACGAAGGAGAGAAAAGGAAAACACAAACGCGATAATATTGTGTGTGTGTGTGTGTGTGTGTGTGTGTGTGTGTGTGTGTGTGTGTGTGTGTGTGTGTGTTTGACCGTGCGAGAGAGAGATAAATTGATAGATAGGGAGGGAGAGATAATAGAAGATATGGAGGGAGGAAGAGAAACAGGAAAAGAGAGAGAAGATAAGGAGAAAGGAAAGGAAGGAGGAAGGAGGAAGGAAGGAAGGAAGAAGAGGGAGGTAAGGAGAGAGAGAGAAGAGAAATGAAAATAATTAAGGAAGGAAGGAAGGAAGAGAAAGAAATAGGTTTAGGAAAGAAGGGGAGAAGGAAAGAGAAAGGAAGGAAGGAAGGAAAAAAAGGTCGGATAAAGAAAGGAGGAAAGGAGAAAAGGAAAAAAATAAGCAAAACAAAGAAGGGAGAAAGGAAGGCAATGAAGGAAGGAAGGAAGGAAGGAGGGAAGGAAAGAAGGAGGGAAGGAAGGAACGAAGGAACGAAGGGAAGAAAGGAAGGCAATGAATGAAGGAATGAAGGAAGGAAGGAAAGAAGGAAGGAAGGAGGGAAGAAAGGAAAAGATAAACAGTTTGTGGGGAAGAATGTTTTAGTCAGAGTTGCTTATTGGAAAATAATTACGAGGAAAAAAATGTGGGGCAGAGAGAGAGAGAGAGACTTTGTGGGTGCCGGAAAATGCGTGAAGGAGGAATAATTAAAAACAATAGCAATAAAAAACGGAGAGAGAGAGAGAGAGAGGATAAAAGTAAGGCAAGGTGAAATTAAGGAAGAGGGGAGGAGGGAGAAGAAGGAAAAGTGTAGAGAAGAAGAAGAGAAATGAAAAGAGGAAGAAAAAGTCGGTCATTTTAAGCCTGATAATGAAATGGAAATAGGAGAAAGAGAAAAGAAAATGAAAGTGAAGGAGAAAAAGAGAATTAAGAAGAAAGAGATTAAAGATGAAAGAGAGAAACAGAGAGAAAACTGAATATGTAGTTCTTTATAAGCGAGGTAGAGAGAGAGAGAGAGAGAGTTATTAGAAAACTTAATTAAATACGAAATAAATAAAAAGATGAAAAAAATAATAATAAGTAACTTTGATATAGATTGATTTCGTAAACTATAAAATTAAAAAAAAATAAATATTAATAAAGATTTCTGAGTGACACAGAAATTAATTATTTATGGAGGAAAGGAGAGAAAAGGGAATGAAAGAACGGAAGGAAGAAAAAGAAGAAAAAAAAACCAGAAGAGAAAATAAACAGAAGAATGAAAATTATGTTAAGAGAAGGAAAAAAAATAACAGACACAAATTTGGAAGAGAAACGAAAAAGAGGGAGAAATAAATAAAGAAAGAAACGGATTAAAGAAGAAAAGAAGAATAAAAAAGAAGAAAAAAAACACAGCAAAAATAATCAACGAAGAGGAGAAGGAAGAAACAGATACACAGAAAAAAATAAGGAAGAAAAGAAGACAAGAAAGGAAAGAAGAAAAGAAGAAAAAAATGAAGAAAAAACACAGCAAAAATAATCAACAAAGAATAGAAGGAAGAAACAGATAACAGAAAGAATTAAGGAAGAAAAGAAGACAAGAAAGAAATGAGAAAATGAGGAAAAAATGAAGGAAATGTAGTATTGAAAGAAGAAAGGAAGAAAAAATGAAGGAATATAGTATTGAAAGAAGAAAGGAAGAAAAAATGAAGGAATATAGTATTGAAAGAAGAAAGGAAGAAAAAATGAAGGAATAAAGTACTGAAAGAAGTAAGGAAGAAAGACAAAAAGGAAAGAAAAAAAAGAAAAAATGAAGAAATATCGTATCAAACATAAAGAATAAAGGAAGAAAGGAAAACAGAAACAGAAAGAAAAGAAACTATAATACAAATATAATAGTAATACTCACAATGTTAAAAAAAAATATATATGAAAAAAGAAGAAAAAAAATAATGGAAAACAAACAAACAATGCACTCACCCATTCATTACTTTCCCTTTCTTCTTTCTTCCTTTCCTTTCCCTTTCTCTTTTTTTTTTTTTTTGCCTTTCATAAGTTATGTTTTCAATTAAGCGAAAGTGTTCTTACCTGCTTATCATGGGGAGGAGGAGGAGGAGGAGGAGGAGGGAGGTACGGCACACACAGAGTAAGTAGAGAAGGAGAGAAGAAAAAAAAGGAGGTTAATGTGGAGGAGGAGGAGGAGGAGGAGGAGGAGGAGGAGGAGAGGGAAGAGTTTATTGTTTATGAAGGGAAGGATCATGAAAGAAGGAGGAGGAGGAGGAGGAGGAGGAGGAGGAGGAAGACAAAGAAGACAATGTTGTTTACAAGGTGGGTGGAGGAGGTGATGGTGGAGAAGAAGGAGGAGGAGGAGGAGGAGGAGGAGGAGAGAGAGCAAAGTGAGTTATGTTATGAGAGAGAGAGAGTGTGTGATAATGTTTCATGTCAACCTTGCATAGAGAGGAAGGGGAGGAGGAGGAGGAGGAGGAGGAGGAGGAGGAGGAGGAGGAGGAGGAGGTAAGGGTTAGTATATCAGAATTAGAGCGTGAAAATTGATCCCCTACACACACACACACACACACACACACACACACACACACACACACACACACGATACGTACACACGCACACACGATACGTACACAACAAAAACTTTATCATAATGGAAAGGTTGCGAAGAATATTTGTTTAACTTTATTAAAATTCCAAGAAGAACAAGAAGAAGAGGAAGAGGAGGAAGATGAAGAGGAATAGGAATAAGAGGAAGGTGACTGTTATATAAATTTTAATGTTTTCCTCTTTTCTTTTCCTTTCTTTCTCTTTTCATTTTCTTTTCCTATTTTTATTTTATTTTATTTTATTTTTTATCTTTTTTAATCTTAATATCTTCCTCTTTTGTTTTCCTTTCTTTCTCTTTTCATTCTCTTTTTCTATCTTTGTTTTTCTTTTTCTTTATCTTTTTTTTTCTTTTTATCTTCTGTAATTTTAATATCTCTTTTCATTTCCTTTTCTTTCTCTTTTCCTTCCTTTATCGTCTTTTTTCTTTACTTTTTTCTATTTTTTCTTATTTTTTGCAATCAACAGAAAAAAAATAAAACACAAAAAAGAAAGATTAAGTTTGTTTATTTATTTTTTTCGTTGATTTGTTTCTTTTTTTGTTTCATTTTCGAATCAACAACAACAAAAAAAATATTAGCTTTGTGTTCATCTACTTCTCTTTACCCTGTTTTATATTGTGTTTGTTTTGTGTGGGATTTTCTTTGTTTTATTCTGTTTTCCTTGTTTTGTTTTCTCTGATTAAGCAATTTTGTCTTGGTGGTGATGGTGGTGGTGATGGTGGTGGTGATGGTGGTGGTGATGGTGGTGGTGATGGTGGTGGTGATGGTATACTCAAACACAGTAATGGTAGTTAATGGTAATAGAAGGCCTCGGTAATGGTGACAAATGGTGCTTGTAATCTCTCCCTGATGGTAGAGTTGATGGCATTTCTAAAGGTGGTGGTGGTGGTGGTGGTGGTGATGGTGGTGGTGGTGGTGATGGTGATGGTGGTGGAGAACCTGATATTTTTTTGGTTGATACGAAAATAAGAAAGAAAAAGAAAATCATCAACGGGAAATAAAAAATAGATAAACAAACTTAATCTTTCTTTTCTTTGAGTCTTAATTTTTTTTTCTGTTGATTCCCAAAAATAAGAAAAAACGAGGAAAAGGTGGCGTTGATGGTGGTTGTGGAGCTGTACTAGGAATGGTATTAGTATGGGAATGGTAGGGAGGAAAATGGTACTTGAATGTTAAGAGATGAAAGGAAAAAATGAATAGACAAAAATATGGAAGAAATACACAGATAGAAAGAAGAAAAGAAGAAGAAGAAAAAGAAGAAAACACAGGAAAAATAATTAACAGAAAAACAGAAGAAAGAAGTTAGGAATAAAAGAAGACAAGAAGGGAAAGAAAAAATGAGGAAAAAAATGAAGTTTGTTGGTGATGGTAGGAGTGTTCATGGTAGGGAAGTTAAGTTATGGTAGTAGTATTTAGTAGTATGATATGGTGGTATGGTAGTAAATGAAGAGTAATGGTAGAAGGTTATGGTAGTAATATTAATGGTAGGAAATGGTAATGGTAGAGAAGTTAAGTTATGGTTGTAGTATTTAGCAGTATGGTATGGTAGTATGGTAGTACGTGAATAGTAATGGGAGAGGGTTATGGTGGTAATATTAATGGTAGGCAAGTTAATGGGTACGATCATCATGGTAAAAGAGCTAATAGTTAAGGTGATTATGGTAGCAATAAGGGTAATGGGAATGGTGGTTATGGTAATGGTAGACTTAATGGTTTTGAAGGTGATGACAGCGGTAATATTAATGGTAGCAACTTTAATGGGCAAAGAAAAAAAATAACATAAATGATAGTAGTTGTAGTAATATTTATGATAGTTTCGTTAATAGTAGTAGTAATAGTAGTAATGGTAGCCGCGTTAATGACCATGGTAGTAGTAGTAGTAGTAGTAGTAGTAGTAGTAGTAATGGTAGGGTTATAATGGTCGTCTGGCTAATGGTTACTGGCACTGACACGATATTCCCACGGGTACTTTTTTTTTTCCCTTACCTACGCATATTTGGACACGCCCTCCCCTTCCCTCCCCTTCCTTTCCCCTCCCTTCTTTCTCTCCCCTTTCTCTCCCTTTCTTCCCCTTCCTTTCTTCCTCTTTTTCTCTTTCTTCTTCCTTTCACTTCGTTTTTATCCTTGTCTTCCTACGCATATTTGGACACGCCCTCTCCCCCCCTCCCCTTCCTTTCCCCTCCCTTCTTTCTCTCCCCTTTCTCTCCCTTTCTTCCTCTTTTTCTCTTTCTTCTTCCTTTCACTTCGTTTTTATCCTTGTCTTCCTACGCATATTTGGACACGCCCTCACCTTCCTTTCCCCTCCCTTTTTTCTCTCCCCTTT
The DNA here is from genome assembly GCF_024679095.1 of Eriocheir sinensis. Classification (NCBI taxonomy): domain Eukaryota; kingdom Metazoa; phylum Arthropoda; class Malacostraca; order Decapoda; family Varunidae; genus Eriocheir; species Eriocheir sinensis. Next base: position 11,949,600 of record NC_066550.1, on the reverse strand, counting down.
CTCTCCCTTTCTTCCTCTTCCTTTCTTCCTCTTTTTCTCTTTCTTCTTCCTTTCACTTCGTTTTTATCCTTGTCTTCCTACGCATATTTGGACACGCCCTCACCTTCCCTCCCCTTCCTCTCCCCTCCCTTCTTTCTCTCCCCTTTCTCTCCCTTTCTTCCTCTTTTTCTCCATTTCTCTTTCTTCTTCCTTGCACTTCGTTTTTTTAATCCTTGTCTTTTTTTTTCTCTCCTTTATTTCTTCTTCTTGTCTTTTTCACCCTTTCTTCGCCTTTCCTTCCCTTTCTCTTTT
>NC_066550.1:11936809-11944309 GCF_024679095.1 Eriocheir sinensis | reverse complement strand
TTTTTATTCAATCATACACTTTCGTTTTTCTATTGTTCCTTCGTTTTTCTTTCCTTCCTTCCTTCCTTCCTTCCTTCCTTCATTCATTCATTCTTTCTCTCTCCTTCCGTAATTACACGCCGCGTTCTCCTCCTCACCTGCACTTTACCTGCGTCTCTTAATCACTTTCCCACACAGGTGTTCCGCCCATTAACTTTTACTTTCTCTCTCTCTCTCTCTCTCTCTCTCTCTCTCTCTCTCTCTCTCTCTCTCTCTCTCTCTCTCTCTCTCTCTCTCTCTCTCTCTCTCTCTCTCTCTCTCTCTCTCTCTCTCTCTCTCTCTCTCTCTCTCTCTCTCTCTCTCTCTCTCTCTCTCTCTCTCTCGTTTCGTTTCATCAGACAAACCAAATCAATGAGAGAGAGAGAAGAAAGTGGAAAAGAAAGAGATACGGAAGGAGAAGAGGAAGGGAAGAAGGGAAGGAAATAACAGGAAGGAAGGGGAGGAGAAGGAAGGAAGGAAGGAAGGAAGAGAAAAATAGAGGAAGGAAGGAAAGAAGGAAAGAGAAGGACAGGGAATGAAAGAGAGAAGGAAGGAAGAGAAAGAAGAGAAGGAAAAAGAGGAGGAAGGAAGGAAAGGGAGGGGGAAGGGAAGGGAAGGGATGGGGAAGGGAAGGGAAGGGAAGGGAAGGGAAAGGAAGGGTAAGGGAATGAAAGAGAGAAAAAAAAAGAGGATTAAGGAAGGAGGGAAGGGAAGGGAAGGGAAGGAAAGGGAAAGGAAAGTGAAAGGAAAGAAAATTGAAGGGAAGGGAAGGGAAGGGTAGGTTAAGGGAATGAAAGAGAGAAGAAAAAAAGAATGACGGAAGAGGGGAAGGGAAGGGAAAGGAAGGGAAAGGAAAGGAAAGGAAAGGGTAAGGGAATGAAAGAGAGAAGGAAAAAGAGGATTAAGGAAGGAGGGAAGGGAAGGAAAGGAAGGGAAGGGAAGGAAAGGAAGGGAAGGGAAGGGAAGGGTCATTGATTCCCTTCTTTTGGGCAATATTGGGTGTGGTAAATCCGTGAGACTTTGAAGGAAGTGTCGACCAGTCTCCTCCCTTCCCTCCCTTCCTCCCTCCCTCCCTTCCTCTTTCTCTCCAGCCCTTTCCTCCTCCTCCTCCCCTTTCATCTCCAGCTCTTTCCTTTCCATTTTTCCTTCCTCTCTTCCTTCCATCTCCTCTTCCTTCCCTTCACTATCCTTCCTTTCCCTTCCCTTCCCTTTCTTTCCCTTCCCTTCCCTTCTCTTCCTTTTCCTTCCCTTCCCTTCCCTTCCCTCTCTTTTCCCTTCTTTTCTTCCTTTTTATCCTTTCCTTCCTCTCTTCCTCCTTTTGTCTTTTCTATATCTATTATTTTCCTTTCCCTTCTCTCCCTTTCTCTCCCTTCTCTTCTCCTCTTCGCCCTTTTCTTCTCCCTTCTTTTCCTCTTTTTTTATCTTTTCCTTCATCCTTTCCATATTTTTGTCTGTCTTAGTTTCGTCTCTCCCTTTCCTCCCTTTCCCTTCCATTCGTTTCGCTTCTCTTTCGTTCCTCTCTCTTCCCTTCCCTTCCCTTCCCTTCACCTCACTTCACTTCCTTTTTCTTCTCTTTCCTAACCTTCCTTTCCTTTCCCTTCCCATCCTATCCCATCCCTTCAATTCCCCTTTCCTTTCTTTCCCTTCCCATCCCATCCATTCCCTTCCCTTCTCATCCCTTCCCTTCCCATCCATTCCCTTCCCCTCTCCTTTCTTTCCCTTCCCTTCCTTTCCTTTCCCTTCTCATCCCTTCCCTTCCCTTCCCTCTCCTTCCCTTCCCTTCCCTTCCCTCACCAGCTCATCTCCTTTCCTTTCTTCCTCTTTTCTTTCTTATTTCCTTTTAATTTCCTTTCGTTTCATTGATCGCTTTGTCCTTTCCCTTTCTTCCCTTTTCCTTTGTTTCCTTTTTATTTTCCTTTTATTTTCTCTTCTTTGTTTATCCCTTCCTTCCTCCGTCTTTCCTCCTCCCTCCCCTGTTTCCTCTCCTCCCTGTCTTCTTTCTTTCCTCTCCTATCTCTCTCTCTTTCTCTTTCTATCTCCCTTCCTCTTCCTCCTCCTCCTCCTCCTCCTCTTCTTTTTTTATCATCTTTTTCTCTCTCTCATTCATTCCATCCTTCGCTTAATCCATTTCAATACATCCTCCTCCTCCTCCTCCTCCTCCTCCTCCTCCTCCTCCTCTTCCTTCCCTCCCTCCATCCCTCCATTCTTCCCTCCATTCTTTCAATATAACAATCCGTCCTTCCATCCCTCAACCTCCCTCCTCTTCCCTCCCTCCTCCTCCTCCTCCTCCTCCTCCTCCTCCATTCTTCCCTTTTACCTCCTCTCTTTTTTACCTCTCATATTTTTCGCTTCGCTTCCATTTCCAAATCTTCCCTTCCGTTAAAAGTACCTCCTCCTTTTATTGCATAGAGGAGGAAACATGGAAACATGGAAACATGGACTAGCAGGCAGCAGAAAGCCTGTTGGCTCATTACTAGGCTGCCTGCGTTCAGTGATTTAATCAATCCGTTTGCCACAGAAGTGGCTTGCAGGGAAGGATTAAAGCACTTGTGTACCTACTCTTGGGAACGTTCAGTTCACTCCTGTTGTAGCAAAGTGGCGATCAATGCGTTTCTTGAAGGAGTTGATGGTCTCTGCGCTAACCACTTCTGCAGGAAGGCTGTTCCAGTGGCGAACAACTCTATTCGAGAAGTAACTCCTGCCGATGTCGGTATTGCATCGCTTTGCTTGAATTGTTTTTCCGTTGTTTCTTGTTCTCAGGTTGGTTTGTAGCGTGAAGAGTTTGGAGTGATCAACGTTGCTGAGCTTGTTCAGGTACTTAAAGACTTGTATCATGTCTCCCCGCAGTCGTCTCTTTTCCAACGTGAAGAGGTTGAGTCGCTCGAGTCGTTCTTCATAGGGTTTCGTCCTCAGTGATGGTATCATCTTCGTGGCGCGGCTGTACTCTCTCAAGTAATTCAATGTCTTTCCTGTAATTAGGAGACCAGAATTGCACGGCGTATTCAGGTGGGGCCTTACCAGCGAATTATACAAGGATAACATAACTCCCGGCGTCTTGTATTCGAAGTTCCTCGATATGAACCCAAGCATTGTATTGGCTTTCTTACAGGCGGACTTGCAGTGTTTTGTTTGTTTCAAGTCACTGCTGATGGTGACCCCGAGGTCTCTTTCCTCTTGCACAACATGTAGTGGTTCGCCACCCATGTGGTATATGTGGTTGCTGTTTCTGGATCCGATATGCATTACTTTACATTTGGTAGTGTTGAAGGACATCTGCCATTTTCTGACCACCAGTGATCTGGTCCAGGTCTCTCTGGATAATTTCGCAGTCTGCCGTCGTGAGGCCTTCCACCCACCTTTGTGTCGTCGGCAAATTTTGAAAGATTGGATTTTAATCCTAGTTCTAGGTCGTTGATATATATGATGAAAAGTATGGGTCCCAGCACTGACCCTGTGGCACTCCACTTGTGACCGGGAGCCACTCGGAGGCCTGTCCGTTGAGTACAACTCGTTGTTTTCTTTCAGTGAGCCAGTCTTTGATCCACGCTGTCAGATCGTCGCCTAATCCCGCCGACTTAGTTTCTTGAGTCTTTCATGTGGCACTTTGTCAAAGGCTTTCTGAAAGTCTAGATATATAACATCACTGGGATATGATTATCCAGTTTTCATAGATACCTTGGAAGAAGTCCAATAAATTGGTTAAGCATGAGCGCTTGTTCCTGAAACCGTGCTGAGCATCGGAAATGATGTTGTTGTCTTCAAGGAACCTAACGAGTTTGTCTCTGATGATCTTCTCGAGGATTTTTCCGGCCACTGAGGTCAAGCTGATTGGTCTGTAGTTTAGGGCCACACTTTTGTCTCCCTTTTTGTAGATCGGTGTTACGTTCGCTTGTTTCCAGTCTTTCGGGACTTTGTTTTGTTGTAGTGACAGATTGTAGATGGCGGTGAGTGGCTTGAGGATTTGCTGCTTGAGTTCCTTGAGCAGCCTGGGTGACAAGTCGTCGGGTCCGGTAGACTTGTTTGTCTCGAGTTTGTCTAGGTACTTTTTCACATCCCGTTCTTCGATTGTACCAATTTCTAGGGGAGTGATTCCCATCGGTGGGGAAGGGCTCTCGGGTACGGACTGGGTATTCTCGACCGTGAACACAGACGCGAAGTTCCTGTTTAGGATTCCGACCATTTGTCTACTGTCCTGTGTTAGTACGTCACTTTCATCTTTTAGGGGGCCGATATTGCTTTTTGTCTTCATTTTGGTTCTTATATACGTGAAGAACTTTTTCGGGTTGGACTTGGCTTCGCGTGCAATTTGCTTTTCATAGTCACGTTTACTCTGGCGAATGAGTGTTCTGCAAGCTCTGAGGCTTTGATGGTACTGTTCGCGTGCCTCGTCAGTGCTGTTTTCCTTTAGCAAGTTGTATTTTCTCTTCTTCAAATTAATCGCCCGTCGAACTTGGGTAGTCATCCACGGTGTGCTTGTGGCATTATTTGTTCTCCTTGTCTTCATGGGAACAGTCGTTCTCTCTACCTCCAGGAGTTTGTTCTTAAAGCCGTTCCACGCGCCGTCCACCGGAGTGAGGTTCAGGAGGAGGAGGAGGAGGAGGAGGAGGAGGAGGAGGAATAGCGGGAACAAGGGATGGAGAACGGGCTATAAAATGGTAGTAGTAGAATAGTAGTAGTAGTAGTAGTAGTAGTAGTAGTAGTAGTAGTAGTAGTAGTAGTAGTAGTAGTAGTTTTGTTATAGTAAATATATAAGTAGATTCTTTTTTTTTCATTTTTCTCTTCTCCCTTTCTCTTCTTTCCTCTCCTTTCTCTCTCCTCTTCCATTTCTTTTCTCTTCTTATCTCATTTATTCTTCTCTCCTTATCTCTCTTCTTTTCTCTCCTTCGCTTATTTTCTCTTCCTCCCCCCCTTTCTCCTCTCCTAATTTCTTCTCTTCTCTTCTCTTTCTTTCCTTCCTTCCTTCCTTCCTTTCTTCTTTATTTCCTCCCCTTCTCTTTTCCTCTCATATTTTTCTCTTCATTTCTCTTTTCTCTCTTTCTCTTCTCTTCTACTCTTCCCTTCCCTCTTCTTTCTCCTCTCCTTATTACTTCTCTTCCTTTCTCTTCTCTTTCTTTTCTCCTGTATCTCCTCCTTTCCTCTTTTCTCTTCCTCTTATTCTTCTCTTCATTTCCTTCTTTTCTCTTCTTTCTTTTCCTCTTCTCTTTCTCTTCTTCTTTTCTTTTCCTCCTCTATTCTTTTTCTCTTCTTCTTCTCTTCATTTCTTTCCTTTCTCTTCTATTTCTCTTCTTTTCTTCACATTCTACACTTGCCTTGAAACTCTCATTTAAATATTTATGACTTCATTTATTCGCTCATTCTTCTCTTCATATTAATTACCTCTTAAATAATAATAATAATGATAATAATAATAATAATAATAATAATAATAATAATAATAATAATAATAATAATAATAATAGTTTTTCTTCTACTCTTATTTCCATCTTTATCATTTTTCTTTTCTATTTATTATTCATTTCCTTTCTTCCTTTCTTCCTTATTCCTTCGTTTATTTCATTATTTTTCTCATTTATTCAATTTTCCTTCTATTTCCTTTCTCATAATGTCTGCTAATGATTTTTCCCTCCTCATCTTCCCTCATTTCCTCCTCCTCCTCCTCCTCCTCCTCTTCTTATTCTCTCTCTCTCTCTCTCTCTCTCTCTCTCTCTCTCTCTCTCTCTCTCTCTCTCTCTCTCTCTCTCTCTCTCTCTCTCTCTCTCTCTCTCAAGTACCCATCCCCCTCCTCTTTCCTCCATCTGTTAGAGAGAGAGAAGAATGTACTCAGGACTCAATCTAATTAGGGGCCAAAATCTATGGTCAAATATGGTTCAGATCGTCTTTATGGTCCTCTTTCCTCTTCCTCTTCCTCTTTCCTCTTCCTCTTCCTCTCGATTTTCATTTTTTGTTTATTTTTTTCTGATTTCTTTTTTTCTTATTTTTGTTTTATTTTCTTCTGTATTGTTCCCCTTCCTTCCTCTTCTTTTTCCTCTTGATTTTCCTCTTGATTTTCATATTTTGTTTATTTTTTCCGATTTCTTTTTTTTTTATTTTTAGTTTTTTTTTCTTCTGTATTCTTCTTTTTCCTTCCTCTTCTTTTTCCTCTTGATTTTCCTCTTGATTTTCATATTTTGTTTATTTTTTCAGATTTCTTTTTTCTTATTTTTGTTTTATTTTCTTCTGTATTGTTCCTCTTCCTTCCTCTTCTTCTTCCTCTTTTTCCTCTTCTTTTTCCTCTTGTTTCCTCTTGATTTCCATTTTTTGCTCATTTTATTTCTGATTTTTTTATTTTCTCTTTTTTTTCGGTACAGTATTATTCCTCCTCCTCTTTCTTCCTCTTCCTCTTTCCTCTTCTTTTTCTTCCTCTTGTTTTTCCTCTTTATTTTATTTTTTCCCAATTTTTTCTGATTTTCTTTCTTTTTTATCATTTTTATTTTCTATTTATTTATTTTTGTTTTATGTTCCTCTTCCTCTTCCTCCTCTTTTTACTCTTATTTCCTTTTTATTTCAATTTCTATTTCTATATTTTTGATGTTTTCTGCTCTCTCTCTCTCTCTCTCTCTCTCTCTCTCTCTCTCTCTCTCTCTCTCTCTCTCTCTCTCTCTCTCTCTCTCTCTCTCTCTCTCTCTCTCTCCATTTTAGTATATTTTCCTGTTTTTTTCCTTCCACGCTCTCTTACTCTTTCCTCTTCCTCTTGAATTCTCTCTCTCAGCTCCATTTCCTCCTCTCGTTTCCCTCCATCCCTCCTTCCCTCCATTCTTTCCTCCATTTTTTTCTTTCTTCCTTTCCTCCTTCCTTTCTTCTTTTTTTTCTTCCATTTCTTTTGTATTTAATCGCCCAGGTAGAGAGAGAGAGAGGGAGAGGGAGAGAGAGAGGGAGAGGGAGAGGGAGGGAAAGAGGGAAAAATGGAGGAATAAAGGAAGGGAAGGAGAGAATAGAAGCTTTATGGAAGGAAAAAAAAGGAAAAGGGAAAGTATATTGGCGGAAAATTTTGTTAGTAAAGATAAATTGGTTTTCATTATTTTCTTTGTTGTTATTTTTCCTTTCTTTTCCTTTTCTTTTTCTTTTCCTTCTTTTCTTCTTTCCTTTCTTTTCTTCTTGTTTCATTGTTATCGTTGTTATTTTTTTCCTTCAATATCTTTTCTTAATTTATTTTTCTTTCCTTTTTCTTTCTTTTTCTTGTTTTTTTCTTCCTTTCCTTTCCATTCTTTTTTCTTTCCCTTTTCTTATTTCTTTCTTCCTTCCTCCTCCTTCTCCTCTTCCTCTTTCTTCTACTCCTTCCCTGCATCTTCTTCTTCTTTTTCTTCTTCTTGTTCTTCTTCTTCTACTTCTTCTTCTTCTTCTTCTTCTTCTTCTTCTTCTTCTTCTTCTTCTTCTTCTTCTTTTTTCCTCCACCCTTTGTGACATCTGACTCCTTCCTCCTCCCTTCTTTCCTCCTCCCTTCTT
>NC_066550.1:11841809-11931809 GCF_024679095.1 Eriocheir sinensis | reverse complement strand
CTTCATCAAGATTCAAAGGCGTTCGTTCGTTCACTTTCACTCTCACTATCGTTCGTTCAGTGCTTACCTGTGCGCCAATCAACGGGGGTCAGGTGTTAAAGAATTGATACGTCACCTGGAACTTCTCTCCCTGATCTCATTAACGTTGGACAGGTGTGTTGAGAGGTGGGTGGTGGTGCTGGTATCTCACTTACTTTCTCTCTCTCTCTCTTTCTTTCATTATCTCTTTCTCTGTCTATCTCTATTTTTCTTTTGTTTTTTGTTTCTTCATTGGTGTGTGGTTTCTGGCATCTTTCTTTCTTTCTTTCTTTCTCTTTCTTTATCTCTTTCTCTGTCTATCTCTAATTTTCTTTTGTTTTTAGTTTCTTCATTGGTGTGTGGTTTCTGGCATCTTTCTTTCTTTCTTTCTTTCTTTCTCTCTTTCTCTTTTTCTGTCTATCTGTATATTTTTTGTTTTTTGTTGTTTTCATTGAGTTTTCTTTATTTTCTTTATTCTTTTTTTTTGTTTCTACACTTATGTTTTTTTCTATTTATTTTCTTGATAAATTTTGTATATCATTTTGTTTTTTTCCTTTATTAGTTGTTTTATTGTCTTAATTTTACTTTTTCCCCTTTATTTTCTTCATTTCAGTACATTTATTTTCCTTTCATCTTTGTTTTCTTTTTATTTTCATCTGTTTTTGTATTATTTTTCTATATTCTGTTTTTCTTTACTCTTTCTCTTTTTATTTTCATTTTCATTCATTTTTTAGACATCTGTTTCCTTTTTATCTTTGTCTATCTGTGTATCATTCTCTCTCTCTCTCTCTCTCTCTCTCTCTCTCTCTCTCTCTCTCTCTCTCTCTCTCTCTCTCTCTCTCTCTCTCTCTCTCTCTCTCTCTCTCTCTCTCTCTCTCTCTCTCTCTCTCTCTCTCTCTCTCTCTCTCTCTCTCTCTCTCTCTCTCTCTCTCTCTCTCTCTCTCTCTCTCTCTCTCTCTCTCTCTCTCTCTATCTATCTATCTATCTATCTATCTATCTATCTCATTATCTCTCATCATTATCTTTTTACAATCCCTTTTATCATCCATTCACAGAGGGTTCCATTCTTTACGTTTCCTCTGCCAATATCCATAGTTTGCATTTCATCAGAGTCCCCCTTTCAAACCTGCGGAGAGCGCCTCGTTTTCTCTATAATCACACCTAATAATCAGGCAATCAGGAAGGGTTTACAGGCCCATTAGAAGAGTCATTTATGTTGCAATACGGGCAATCAGAGTGTGGGAGTGTGATGTATGTGTGTGTGTGTGTGTGTGTGTGTGTGTGTGTGTGTGTGTGTGTGTGTGTGTGTGTGTTTCTCTCGCTTTTTTTTTAATTGTTATTTTTTGTTTGTTTGTTTTGGTTGGGTTGTGATGTTCTATGGTGGTTGTGGTGGTGGTGTTGATGGTAGTAGAAGTAGTAGTAGTAGTAGTAGTAGTAGTAGTAGTAGAAGTTGCAATTCTACTTCTACTACTACTACTACTACTACTATAACAACCCCAATAATAATAATAATAATAATAATAATAATAATAATAATAATAATAATAATAATAATGAGTCAAATGAATGCACAATTAAATCGAATATTTTTATCAAGGGAATTTGCATCAGAAGTTTAATTAGTGTTTTTATTAGAGAATTAACGAGTATTAGTTAGCGATGAATTATTTATACTGTTTAACATTTGAAATTTAGTAAAAAGGAAAAAGAAAAGAAGAGGAGGAGGAGGAGGAGGAGGAGGAGGACGTGACGGAGGGGAAGAGAGAAAGAGGAAGAAGGTATTTTGTCCTCTTGTAACACACACACACACACACACACACACACACACACACACATACACACACACACACACACACACACGGGTACGATTGCATTTGTTTTCATCTTATTCTCATATGTTCGCAAAGATGAGAGAGAGAGAGAGAGAGAGAGAGAGAGAGGTTTGAGTGATGACCAGAGCCTGTCACTCATTTCCTTTCTCTCTCTCTCTCTCTCTCTCTCTCTCTCTCTCTCTCTCTCTCTCTCTCTCTCTCTCTCTCTCTCTCTCTCTCTCTCTCTCTCAATCAATAGGACGAAATTATGGGAAGAAAGAAGAAGAGAGAGAGAGAGAGAGAGAGAGAGAGAGCAACAGGATGCATCGTGTGGGTATTATGACTCATTGTATCTTCATCACCTTCTTTATCTTCCTCCTCTTCCTCCTCCTCCTCCTCCTCCTCCTCCTCCTCTTCCTCCTCTTCCTCCTAGATAGATAGACAGTTAGATAGAAAGCCAGCCATATAGATAGATAGACAGATAGATAGATTGACTCGTAGTATCAATAGTTAATTAATATCGAATAAAAGATTTTGCAATTGTTATATATTTTAATCTCTTAGTCACTGTAACACAATGCCTCGTGGTGGTGGTGGTGGGGGGGGGGGTGATGGTGGTGGTGGTGGTGGTGGTGATGGTGGTGGTATATGTCTTTCTTTTCTCTCTCTCTCTCTCTCTCTCTCTCTCTCTCTCTCTCTCTCTCTCTCTCTCTCTCTCTCTCTCTCTCTCTCTCTCTCTCTCTCTCTCTCTCTCTCTCTCTCTCTCTTCATTTCTTTCACTTTTTGTCTTCTTTCTCTCTTTCTTCATTTTTGTCTTCTTTGTGCCTCCTCCTCCTCCTCCTCCTCCTCCTCCTCTTCCTCCTCCTCCTCTTCCTCTTTGCCTTGTTCCCCTTTCTCTTTCTTTCTCATCATATTTCGTATTTCTGGTTCGTGTTTTTTTTTTCATTTCCTTCTTCTTTGTCTTCCTCTCTCTTCTTTCTTCTCTCCTCCTTATCTCCTTCATTCTTCACTTCCTCATGATCTTTTCTTCTCATTCTTGTTTTTCTTTATTTCTTACATTCTTTTTTCGCTCTCCTCTTCCTTGTCTTTCTCCTCCTCTTCCTCTTCTTCCTTCTTCTTCTCTTCCTCTTTATCTTCCTCTCCTCTTTATCCTCGTCGTTATCATCATCATTTATATTTTATTCCTCTTGTTCTTGTTCGTGTTATTTCTCTCCTCCTCCTCCTCCTCCTCCTCCTCCTCCTCCTCCTCCTTTGTCACAGGTGAGTTAATTAGACGGAAGGACTCACACCTGGGGAGGGAGAGGAAGATTATGCCTACCTGGGGACGCCTGAGATGGTTGTTTGTTTGTTTGTTTGTTTTGTTGATTTTTGTGTTTTTTTCTGTATTTTTAGTTTTTTCTTTTTCCTTTTTTCTTTATTTTTTATTGTGATTTATTCTGTTCGTGTTTCTTGCTTTTGTTTACTCTTTGTTTTCTTTTTCTTATTGTTTTGTTTACTTGTTTTTTTCTTATCTACTTTTTTTTATTTGTACTTTTTTTCTTTTTATATTTTGTTTTTTCGGCATTTTATTTTACTTTCTTCCTTTATTCTCTTCTTTTCTCTCTTCTCTTCTCTTCTTCTCTCTCTCTCTCTCTCTCTCTCTCTCTCTCTCTCTCTCTCTCTCTCTCTCTCTCTCTCTCTCTCTCTCTCTCTCTCTCTCTCTCTCTCTCTCTCTCTCTCTCTCTCTCTCTCTCTCTCTCTCTCTCTCTCTCTCTCTCTCTCTCTCTCTCTCTCTCTCTCTCTCTCTCTCTCTCTCTCTCTCTCTCTCTCTCATCTGTTAAGCGGTCTTTCCTTCTCTACCTTCTCCTTCCCTTCCTTTATCTTCCTTTCCTTTCCTTTCTCTTTCCTTCACTTTCCCTTTCCTTTCCTCACCTGCCCTTCCTCCGCCCCTGAAATCTCTGTCATTTAATTAGCTTTTCCAGGTGTTTCAAATCTGTCCTCACCTGTTTTGTTACCTGTCTGTTTCTCTTACCCTCTTCTTCTTCTTCTTCTTCTTCTTTTATCTCCTTACATTTTCTTCTTTTTTCCTTCTTTCTTTCTTCCTTAGTTCCTGTTCTTCCTCTGTTCTTACTGTTTACCTGTTCTGTTCCTCTGATCTCCTTCCTCTTCTTCTTCTTCCTCTTCTTTTATATCTTTATTTTTGTTTCGTTTTTCCTTCTCTCTTTCTTCCTTTATTCCTCTTATTCTGTTCTTGTTTTAAATATGTCTTTCTTTCCTTTCCTTTTTCTTTCCTTCTTCTTTAATTACTGTGCTATTGTTTTTCTTTCACTTCCTTCCTTCCTTCCTTCCTTATTGTATTTCCTCTTTTCCTCTGTTTCTTCTTTCTTGTTTTCTTCTCCTTTCTTTTCTTAAATTTTTCTTCCTCATTTCCTTCCTTTCTTTCATGTTTTCTTTCCTTCTTTCTCTCTTCATATATTCGCTTCCTTATCTCTTCCTTCCTTTCTCTTCTGTTTTCATCATTCTCTCCCTTCTCTCATGCTCGTTTAAAGAGAGAGAGAAAGTGAAGGAGAGAGAGAGAACGAGAGAGAAATAATATGTAGTTTAATTTCACACGGCTGACTTTGATCTCTCTCTCTCTCTCTCTCTCTCTCTCTCTCTCTCTCTCTCTCTCTCTCTCTCTCTCTCTCTCTCTCTCTCTCTCTCTCTCTCTCTCTCCTGTAATTAGGTTTAGACAGGTAAAAAGAGAGCTATATTAATTACTCTTCTCTTACCTGTGTGTGTGTGTGTGTGTGTGTGTGTGTGTGTGTGTGTGTGTGTGTGGGTGGTTTAGTTCTACGAAAATCTCTCTCTCTCTCTCTCTCTCTCTCTCTCTCTCTCTCTCTCTCTCTCTCTCTCTCTCTCTCTCTCTCTCTCTCTCTCTCTCTCTCTCTCTCTCTCTCTCTCTCTCTCTCATTAGCATCGTTCCCCTTTATCAATGTTTTTCTCTTTTTTCTCTTTATCTGTCTTTAATCCGAGAGAGAGAGATCTCTCTGAATTTTAAGTTCAGTTAGATTATATATTTGTGTGTATGCCTCAACATATTCTCTCTCTCTCTCTCTCTCTCTCTCTCTCTCTCTCTCTCTCTCTCTCTCTCTCTCTCTCTCTCTCTCTCTCTCTCTCTCTCTCTCTCTCTCTCTCTCTCTCCCCTCCATTTATTCCTCCCCTTACAATAACCACCAGAACACCTCCTCCTCCTCCTCCTCCTCGTCCTCCTCCTCCTCCTCCTCCTCCTCCTCTTCCTCCTCCTCCTCCTCCTCCTCCTCCTCCACCTCCACCTCCTCCACGCACATTAACTTTACTGTTCCCTGCTGGTGCCTCCTCCTCCTCCTCCTCCTCCTCCCCTCTCGCTCACACCCTGCTGAGTGGTGTGGTGAGCGCTGCGGGAGAGGAGGAGGAGGAGATGGAGGAGTGATGCTGGTGACGTTTAGATGAACTGGTAGAGAGAGAGAGAGAGAGAGAGAGAGAATGGGCCCGTAACGGTAATAGCTGTTGACATATTGCCTTCCTTACCCATATACGTGTGCGTTATGACCATCACTTATACTACTACTACTACTACTACTACTACTACTACTACTACTACTACTACTACAACTTATACCACTATTGTCACTTCCATATTGCGGCCTTACTTCTATTACTACTGCTATTACTACTACAACTACTACTACTACTACTACTACTACTACTACTACTACTACTACTGCAACTTATACCACTATTGTCACTTCCATATTGCGGCCTTACCTCTATTACTACTGCTATTACTACTACAACTACTACTACTACTACTACTACTACTACTACTACTACTACTACTACTACTACTACTACTACTACAACTTATACCACTATTGTTACTTCCATATTACTACTACAACTACTACTACTACTACTACTACTACTACTACTACTACTACTACTACTACTTCCATCGTCGTCATACTGGTCTTTCTACTACTACTGTAAAAAAACATCTACTACTATTACTACTTGTACGAGAAATGAAAGTGATGTTCTACTACTACTACTACTACTACTACTACTACTACTACTACGACTACGACAACGACAACTTCAATTAGTCGTGTGGTTACTAACGCGACTTTAATCCACTCACTTCCACACAGATGAGAGAGAGAGAGAGAGGTCATGAGGTGGAAGGGATGGGATGAAGGGTCTGCGGTTTGCGTTTAATCAGGAACACGAGAAAGAGTTGAAAAGGAAAATTAAACCGAACTCTTATTTTTAATCGCAGTTTCCCTTGAAAATTTTGCGCCCGTTTTCTTTCCTCTTTGTTTTTCTTCTTTATTACGCGTTTATTTTGCTTGTGTGTTTAGCTTGGTTGTGTTTTCCTTGTGTTTAGCTGTTGTTTGTTACTATTATTATTATTATTAGTAGTAGTAGTAGTAGTAGTAGTAGTAGTAGTAGTAGTAGTAGTAGTGGTAGTGGTAGTATCATTTATTTATTATTAGTATCATTGGTATTAGTGTTAGTGTTCGTATTATTAGTATTCATTTTTATTAGCGTTTATATGTATTTTTTTTGTAATACAGTTTCTAGGGTGATGAAACAGCCTTCAGGTTTGTACACTAGCTCAAAAAAGTATCTACATATGTACGAATTTTCATTTTGTGTGTGTGTGTGTGTGTGTGTGTGTGTGTGTGTGTGTGTGTGTGTGTGTGTGTGTGTGTGTGTGTGTGCTTATTTGTCTAAGAATAAATTTTGTTTGAAGGTGGATATTAATATTATTTTGCTTTTTTGTCCGTCTTTTTTCTTTATTTCTTTCAATATATTTTCTTTCTGTTTTCGTCTCTCTCTCTCTCTCTCTCTCTCTCTCTCTCTCTCTCTCTCTCTCTCTCTCTCTCTCTCTCTCTCTCTCTCTCTCTCTCTCTCTCTCTCTCTCTCTCTCTCTCTCTCTCTCTCTCTCTCTCTCTCTCTCTCTCTCTCTCTCTCTCTCTCTCTCTCTCTCTCTCTCTCTCTCTCTTCATATCTCAAATAAATATCTTTCTCCATCCTCCTCCTCCTTCTTCTCCTCTTCCTCCTCCTCTTCCTCTTCCTTCCGTGTCTTGTTATTTCATTTTCCTTTGACGTTTCATTCTTTCCTCCTCCTTTGTGTGCGAGAGAGAGAGAGAGAGAGAGAGAGATTCAAGGCTAGATATGTTTTCTGCCTTCTATTGAGTTGCATTTTATCTTTCTTTATTCCCCTTTTTTTCTCCTCCTCCTCCCCCTCCTCCTCCTCCTCCTCCTCGTCCTCCTCCTCCTCCTTCTTCTTCTCTTTCCTCCTCCTCCTCCTTCTCCTTCTTCTCTTCCCTTCTCCTCCTCCTCCTCCTCGTCCTCCTCCTCTTCCTCATCCTGACCTTTCTTTACATTCCAAATTAATTTTACGCGATTTTTCTTCCTCCTTTCCAGCTCTTTCA
Source organism: Eriocheir sinensis (assembly GCF_024679095.1). NCBI lineage: Eukaryota > Metazoa > Arthropoda > Malacostraca > Decapoda > Varunidae > Eriocheir > Eriocheir sinensis. Next base: position 11,924,542 of record NC_066550.1, on the reverse strand, counting down.
GGAAATTTGACTTGGGATCACTTTTATTACGTTCTCTCTCTCTCTCTCTCTCTCTCTCTCTCTCTCTCTCTCTCTCTCTCTCTCTCTCTCTCTCTCTCTCTCTCTCTCTCTCTCTCTCTCTCTCTCTCTCTCTCTCTCTCTCTCTCTCTCTCTCTCTCTCTCTCTCTCTCTCTCTCTCTCTCTCTCTCTCTCTCTCTCTCTCTCTCTCTCTCTCTCTCTCTCTCTCTCTCTCTCTCTCTCTCTCTCTCTCATTTATTACATCTTTACCTCACTTTCTCACCTTTTCTCTTTTCCATCCACCCTCTCTCTCTTTCTCTATCTATCTATCTATCTATCTCAATCACATCCTTACATCACTTTCACCTTTCTTTCCCTTTCACTTTCCTTCCTTACCTTTACACCCCCTCACACACACCTGTACACGAACACGAACACACACCTGTCTCAGCGTATACCTGTCTTCCTGCTGCTCGTAATTTCGTTATACCTGGCTCCGAGATGCACTTTGCTCCACCGCGAATGAAGTTACTACGGAGCCCGCCAAGCTCTCACGAAATTTATGGGGAATTTCGTTGTCCTCCTCCTCCTCCTTCTCCTTCTCCTCCTGGTGTTCCGTGGTCGCTTGGTCCTGGGCTGGGTATTAGTTAGGCTCGTGGGTCCTAGTACTCAGGTCTGGGTCTGGGTCTTAGTGGTTGTTTTTGCTGGTGTTTGCGTTGGTCTTTATCCCTGAGTCATGGGCTGGGTGTTAGTTAGGCTCGTGGGTGCTAGTACTCGGGTCTGGGTCTGGGTCTTAGTGGTTGTTTTTGCTGGTGTTTGTGATGGTCTTTATCCCTGGGTCATGGGCTGGGTGTTAGTTAGGCTCGTGGGTGCTAGTAATTTGGTTGTTGGCGGTAGCGAGTGTTCTAAGGCTAATTGGTTCACGGATAGAGAAAGTCAATATCCGTCAGTGTTATTTTATTCATAAAATTTCGTACAAGTCATTACGACAAACACAACACATGGAAAAGGTGTTTGTGCGTGTATGCGTTTGTGTGAATGTTGTGTAGTGTGGATGACATAAATGTTAGTGTGTGTGTGTGGAACAATATGTATAATTCAACAATAGAAGGACGAGGACAGACAGTAGAAGATAAACGAGTAACGATAGATAAACAATTGAGACGCAACACGGACAACAGGGAGCGCGACGAGAGACAAGAACATTAAAACATAAATGACAAAAATACAGTCTATGATGCAGCACTCAATTTTCTTTGGTCACTGGTAAGTGCTTTGAGGGGAGACTCGCCCGCTACACGGTCAGGGTCTGGGTCTGGGCTGTTTTTCCTGGTGTTTGTGTTGGTTTTCTATCCCCGGGTCCTGGGCTTGGTGTTAGTTAGGCTCGTGGGTGGTAGTACTCGGGTCTGGATATGGGTCGGGGTGGTTGTTCTTGCTGGTATTGGTGTTGGTTTTTGTGTTGTTTAGTGTTGTGTGTGTTTTGATTAGATGAGCAGGAGAAGGAGGAGGAGGAGGAGATGATGGGGATTGAAAGAGAAGATATTGGAAGAGGGGATGATATGAGAAAATGAACTACAGGAATGGGTTGATGAATTGATGATGAGGAATGAAAGAGAAGAAATTGGAAGCATTGAATATAAGAAAAGGAACAACAGGAATGGGTTAATGAATTGAAATTGATGAGGAGATAATGTGGAATGAAACAGAGTAGATTGGAAGAGAGAGAAAAAAAAGGAAAAACAGGAATGAGTTAATGAATTGAAACAGAGAAAAAGAGAATGAAAAAAGGAAGGGAAAAAGAGTGAAAAAAGAGGAAATTCTCTCAAGAAAAATATATTAAAAAAAATAACTGAAAGAATCCAATCACACACAAAAGAAACAGAGAGAAAAAGATAAGAAAACCGACAACAGAATCTAATCACATGCATCCGGATCACTGTGTCTCATCTGATCTCATTTCACTTTTTTTTCATTATTTTCTTCTTTTTTTATTTCTTTTTCTTTTTCTTTGCCTTCTTTCTCTCGTCTTACTCTCTTGCATTAAATTTATTTATTCCTCTTCCTTTCCTCTTACTTTATCCCCTTCCTTCTTTTTTTTCCTTTTCTCTCTTTTCTTTTCTCTTTTTTTCTTTCTCACGTCTTCTAATCTCTTACATTACCTTTCTTCTTCCTCTTACTTTCCTCTTATTTCATTCTCTTCTTTTTCTCCCTTTTCCCCCTTCCTCTTTCTTACCTCTTATTTCTTTTCCTTTCCTTCTTTCTTCCTTTTTCCCTTTTTCTCTCCTCTTTTTCTATCTCTTTCCCCCTTCCTCCCTCTTTCCTTCTTTTCCCTCTTCCTCTCTTTCCTCTTTTTCCATCTCCTTTCCCCTTCCTCTTTCCTTCTTTTCCCTCTTCCTCTCTTTCTCCTCTTTTTCCATCCCCTTTCCCCTTCCTCCTTCTCCTCTTCGCCTTACTGTCTCTTTGTATACCTTAAAAACCTCCCCCCCCCTTAGATCCCTCCCTTTAGAACCCTCCCTTAACCTCCCTTTATGCTCCCTTACCCCCTCCCTTAAGTAACTCAAGAAGGGGACGAAGAAAACGAAACAATACGAGCATGTCCCAAACTTATTTAAACCATCTATAACAGCCTTAAAAACCTTGTCAAGATACTTTCATTTATAACCTTACTGACTCACCTTACTAACGGATTGATTGACGTACTTACTGACCCTTTACTTACCTATTTACTGACCGATTTACTGGGTTACCGAAGGGCGTGTCAGATGGGTTCGTTCAGTGTCTTTTTCTTTCGTTCGCTTTTTGGAGTCGTTGTTCCTCCTGGGAGTAAAACACGGTGGGCTTTATTTCTTTTTCCAGGTGAGTCTACGAAGGCTTTTAACAGTATGGGGAAGAAAAGGAGGAGATAAAAGAGAAGGAAGGGGAGGAGAGAGAGAGAGAGAGAGAGAGAGAGAGAGAGAGAGAGTAAAGTGCGTTATAAGTAAATATGATCAAGGTAGGATGTCTTACTCTCTCTCTCTCTCTCTCTCTCTCTCTCTCTCTCTCTCTCTCTCTCTCTCTCTCTCTCTCTCTCTCTCTCTCTCTCAAAATCCAAAATTAAAAGTGAGAAGGATGAAAATGAGAAGAAAAAGAGGAAAAGCAAGGAGTAGAAGATGATAAAAAAGAAGAGGAGGAGGAGGAGGAGGAGGAGGAGGAGGAGGAGGAGGAGGAGGAGAAATGAAAAGAAAAATGATGATGAGAGAATGAGAAAGAAGACAAAGAATGAAGAAACAGAGGAGGAGGAGGAGGAGGAGGAGGGAGAAGAAGAAGAAAAAACGAAGAATATAATAAAAAAACAAGAGAAAAAAGAGGATGAAGAGGAAAAAGAAGAAGAATAAGAGGAGGAGGAGGAAGAGAACAACGAAGAAAAAGAACATAATAAAAAACAAGAGGAAGAAGAAGAGGAGGAAGAGGAAAAAGAAGAGGAAGAAGAAGAGGAAGCGGAAGATATAACCGCCGGGGTCGAATTTAAATATTTAATTAAATTTATGCACACGAGGACACACGAAAATATACAAAGGTCGTCTTGGAAATGACTCTCCCACTCTTAATTTTTTTGCTCACCTTCCATTTTTTTTTCTCTTAATTAGTGTCTCGTCGGTCCATCTGGCGCCAGGTGTGACAAGTTACCTGGCCGGCTGCTAATTATTATCTCCTACCTGCGAGCTTTGTTGTTGTTGTTGTTGTTGTTGTTTTCTCTCTTAGTCACAGGGCCATTAATTTTCATGTTTTTTTTTAATTACTATTTTTTTATCATTATTATTTTCACTATTTTTTTTATATGTGTATGTACGTATGTGCGTGTGGCCTCTTCTTATCTCCGTCGTGTTTGTCCATTTTGCCCTTTTTTTTTTTCTTTGTTTGTTTGGGTATACAATTTAATGTTTGCAAGGATGTTTTTTTTTTTTTTAGTTGGTTAGTTAATGTTTGAAATAATTAACTTTTTTTGTGGTTGATGTTTTATCGTGTACAAGAATTTATTGTCTTTTTCATTTTTAGGTTCATTTATAATTTACTGTTTGGATGACTCTATAATGTTTTTTTTGTATTTTTTTTTTGGGGGGGGGGGTGGTGGGTGTTGAACTTAACCTGACAGAAACAAAAAGAAAAGAAGAAGAAGAAGAAGAAGAAGAAGAAATAAGAAGACTCATTTATTTTATTTTTGGGTTCATATATAATTACTGTTTGGATGAATTTATAATGTTTTTTTTTTTGGTGTACGGGGGGGAGGGGAAGGAGGAGGAGGGAGATGAATTTGACCTAACAGAAACAAAAAGAAAAGAAGAAGAAAAAGAAGAAAAAGGTATTAGTAAGAAAATTCATTACTTTCCTTTTAATTAACAGACTTCCAACTAAAACAATCCCTCTAAACCACCATCAATAAAACAAAACAAACAAACAAACAAGCCTTCACATTATCCAAACCCAACAATTTTTCACTCACTTTTTTTTCTCTTAAGTCTTCTAATTTACCGTTTGCAATAATTAAGGAGGAGGAAGAGAAATGAGAATGAGGAAGAGGGGTTGGATCGTTCCTCCTCACCCTCTTGTCTCCTCTTCCTCTTCTTCTTCCTCCTCTTGATCTGTCCTTCTCCTCCTCCTCCTCCTCCTCCTGTTTTTTTTTTTGTGTGTGTAATTTAATGTTTGGTTGAATTTAGACTTTCTTTTCTTTTGGTTCTTCTTCCTCCTCTTCATCTGGCCTCTTCCTCCTCCTCCTCCTCCTCCTGTTTTTTTTGTGTAATTTAATGTTTGGTTGAATTTAGACTTTCTTTTCCTTTGGGTGAGGTTCTTCTTCCTCCTCTTCATCTCTCCTCCTCCTCCTCCTCCTCCTCCTCTTGCTCCTGTGTTTTTTGTGTGTAATTTAATGTTTACTTGAATTTAAACTTTTTTTATAGTGAGGTCAACTTTACACACACCAAAAAAACAAAAACAAACAAACAAGAATAAGAAATATGAATTAGTAAGATGTCTCCTGTTATTTTCAAAGACTTCCAACCATCTTTAAAACAAACAAACAAACAATTAAATAAAACTTCGCACCCAAATCCAATACTAACTTCTTTTTTTTTTCTTTCCTCCTCCTCCTCTTCCTCTTTGTCTTCCATTATATATTTTCTTCTTGTTTCTCTTCCTCTTTCTTCTTTTTCTCCATTCTCTCTTTCTTTCTTCCTTCTAATTTCTTCTTTTGTTTCTGTCTTCTTTTCTATTTTCCCTCTTCTTTTTTTTTTCCTTTCCTTTCCTCCTCTTCCTCCTCTTCTTCCTCCTTTTTATATTTTCTTCTTGTTCCTCTTCCTCTTTCTTTTCCATTCTCTCTTTCTTCCTAATTTCTTCTTTTGTTTCCTTCTTCTTTTCTATTTTCCCTCTTCTTTTTTTCCTTTCCTCCTCCTCTTCCTCCTCTTCTTCCTCCATTTGATATTTTCTTCTTGTTCCTCTTCCTCTTTCTTCTTCTCCATTCTCTCTTTCTTCCTTCCTTCTAATGTCTTCTTTGGTTTTTCTTCTGTCGTGTTTTTTTTTCATCTTTTTCACTCGCAATAAAAAAATAAAAAAAACATGAAAGGGGTAAAAAAAAAACCTTCCTCGCGGTCCGCACCAAAACAAACTTCCCTAACCACATTTTCAAGAGGGAGAGGAAGAGGAAGAAGAATCTGGCCTCGGGAAACTTAATCATACTTGCAAGAGGAAGAGACAGTCGGTTGAGGAAAACACAAGTCCTCTTAACCACAAATTAAAGAGGAAAAAAGAGGAACCAAGAGATACAGTTTGAGGTGGAGGAGGAAGAGGAAGAGGAGAAGAAGAAGAACGAATCTAAAGAAGAAACGTAAATGAAGAGAAAAAGGAAGGAGGAGGAGGAAGAAGAGTTGAAGTGGAAGAGAAAGAGGGAGAAGAGGAATAAAGGAAATGAGACGGAAAGAAGGAGAGAGGAAAGAAACAATAAATAAATTACACGAAAGAGAGAGAGAATGGAGAAGAAATAAAGAGGAAGAGGAACAAGAGGAAAAGTTGAACGGGAAGCGAAAGAGGAAGAGGAGGAGGAAAGAAAAGAGAGAAACAGAACAAAAGAAGAAATAAAACAAAGAGGAAGAGGAATAAGAAAAAAAACGAAGAGGAAGACGAAAAGAAATAGAAGATAAAGAGTAATAAAGAAACAAAGAATAAAAACAATAAAATCAAAACAAAAAGAAAAAAAACACCAAGCAAAAACGAATGACCAAAAACAAAAGGAAACAAAGAAAGAAAAACGAGAGAAAGAAATAAAACTGGCGAAGAGGAAGAAAAAAGAGAAAGGAAGAGGAAGAAGGAAGGAGGCGAGGAAGAAAAATCTCAGCTGTCTAAAGGCGTGGAAGACATTTATTAAGAGAGGAAGAAAGGAGGAGGAGGAGGAGGAGGAGGAGGAGGAGGAGGAATCAGAAGAAGAACACCTCGCTGGCTTGGCTAAACGAGAAAAGGAAGAAGAGGAAGAAGATGAAGAGGAGGAGGAGGAGGAGGAGGAGGAGGAGGAGAAAAGTCGGTCTTCCGCTAAATTAGAAAAAAAAGAGAACGAAGAAGAGAAAGAAGGAGAAAAAATGTGGTTCGTTTAATTAGGCAGAGGGAAAAAAGATAAAAGGAGGAAGAGGAAGAAGAGGAGGAGGAGAAAATAAGCTAACCGGAGGAAAACAAGAAGAGGAAGAAGAAGAAGAAGAAGACAACAGTAGTAATAGTAGTAGTAGTAGTAGTAGTAGTAGTAGTAGTAGTAGTAGTAGTAGTAGTAGTAGTGGTGGTGGTGGTGGTGGTGGTGATGGTGGTTGTGACTTACTATGCAAACCTTGTATTTGAATCCGGAGGGGTGAGAGAGAGAGAGAGAGAGAGAGAGAGAAATATGTTTTAAATGTGTTTTCGTGTTTGTGTCTAATCTAGTGTGTTTTCTCTCTCTCTCTCTCTCTCTCTCTCTCTCTCTCTCTCTCTCTCTCTCTCTCTCTCTCTCTCTCTCTCTCTCTCTCTCTCTTTTATTATCTTTTCATTTATATCTTTCTTATCTTTCTATTTTCTTTCTTTTTCAATGTTTCTTATCTTCTCATATCTATTTTATTCTCTCTCTCTCTCTCTCTCTCTCTCTCTCTCTCTCTCTCTCTCTCTCTCTCTCTCTCTCTCTCTCTCTCTCTCTCTCATGAATAATTTAGTAATACATTGAGTCTCGTGATTCTTGCCTCGAGCGGTTCTCTGTTGCTTTTATAAGGGAAGAGGAAGAGGAAGGAGACGAGGGAGAGAAATGAGAGGAGGAGAAGAGATAAGGAAGGAGGAGGAGGAAGAGAAATGAGAGTGAGGAAGACAGCGTAGATCGTCCTTCTCTCCCTCTTCTCCTCCTCCTCCTCCTCTTCCTCCTCCTCCTTCCCCTTCCTGTCCTTCCTTTCCTTTTCCTCCTTCTCTCTTCTTCTCCTCCTTTGCTTATTGTCCTTTTTTCCCTCTTGTCCTCCTCCTCCTCCTCTTCCTCCTCCTCCTCCTGCTCCTTCCCCTTCTTGTCCTTCCCTTCCTTCTCCTCCTCTTTTCTTCTCCTTTGGTAACAGTGAAAATATTTAGTTTTTTTTTGTCAATCTCTTTCAGTTCTCTTTATTTTTTGTGTGTTTGGATAGATTTAAATTCGTGGTCTCTGAAAACAATTGTATCATTAAAACTGAAAACAGAATAAACCTAACGAGATTAATATGTTGTTTTATAGTATGTTCGCCATATTAATAAAAATATATATATTCTTAAAATCAACAACAAATTAGACTTCTATTCCGACAAATTTAATTATACTTCTGCTGCAACATAATTTAGAAGAAAAGATTTTTGCTTCACTTCAAAACTTTGCAAAGTCAAAACAAAAATAACTGAAGGCTCACAGGATAGAGGAAAACAAAAGCTCTCTTCCGTTTTCAAAATTAGTACAGTAAAATATTATACTTCGGGAGATCGTTCAGTAAAAAGACTCGATATTAGCAAATGAAGATAGAGAAATATTTAATGATCTTTTTTTCACTGCCATAGTTCTTGCAGTGTAACAAAATCAGTCTTCTTTGGCTGAAAAAAAATGGAAATAAGACCTTTTTTGTTCGTTTCCAAATCTAAACTAAAGTCAAAAATAAAATATACTTCGGGAGGTCGTTCAGTAAAGACTCAATATTAGTAAATGAAGATAGAGAAATATTTTATGATCTTTTTACACTTCCATATTTCCTGCAGTATAAAAAAATAAGTCTTCTTTAGCTGAATAAAAAAAAATAACGTGAAAATAAGACCTCTTTGTTCGTTTCCAAATATGAACTAAAATCTACAATACACCACACAGAAATAACCAGAGTTCTGTATCTCACATCCAACTTTTGAACTCAACTCGCCAATAACAAATAGAAAAATAACTCAACAACTCTATTTCACCTTCAAACCTAACCAAAATCAACAATAAAACCCACAAAAATAACCAGAGTTCTGTCTCTCACATCCAACTTTTGAACTAAACTCGACAACGACAACAAATAGAAAAATAACTCAACAACTCTATTTCACTTTCAAAACTAACCCAAATCAACAACAGCAGCAGACAGAGTGAAATACCCAAACATCTTTATTCCCCAACATCCAATACTCGTGTTCTGAAAGTCGAGGCCTGACCGAGTGCCAGACCAGATTTCGCGGGTCCGCTGTGCGCCTATCAATGTATGAATGCTAAGCTGCGAGACTCCCAAATAAAACAACACAAATTGGATCTTTTCCCCGGACGGTGTTGCGACGCGACTGTCCCGCCCGCTGCCCTGGAACCATTTGTGTGCTTGCAGCTGGAAAGAATGAGGGAAAAGAATAAGAGGCGAATGAGAATAATAGAATGAGAGAATGTGAAGATTAAGAGAATATGAATAAGAAAAAGAGAATGAGAAGAACAAGAGAATAACAGAATGAGGAGAATCAGAGAAGTATTGAATGTTTTTTTTTATAGGAATATTTTGTTGTTTGAATGTTCTCTACTCTGAAAGGCAATTTTGTTTCTTGAATCGAAAACATAATAGACCGCCTGTGGAATACTCTGCTGATTGTGTGTTCTCTCTCCTGAAAACGATTTATTCTCTTCAAATCGAGAACAATTAGATTTGCTCCTTAATGTTTAGTTGCTTGAATCTTTTCTTAATTGCAAAACATTTATGTCTTTAAAACTGAAAACAAATGTGACGTTCTCCAGAATATTTTGCTGTTTATATTTCGTTCTCTAAAACAACTATATTCCAAAAAATCGAAAATATGTTATCTGTCTCCTGAATTTCCTGCTGCTTCAGTGGTCTCTAAAAACAATTGTATCATTAAAACTGAAAACAGAGTAAATCCGAGCAGAATATTTTGCTGTTTATATTTCGTTCTCTAAAAAAAGCTAAACGTATTCCCAAAAAATCGAAAGTATATGGTCTGTCTCCTGAATTTCCTGCTGCTTCAGTGGTCTCTAAAAACAATTGTATCATTAAAACTGAAAACAGAGTAAATCCGAGCAGAATATTTTGCTGTTTATATTTCGTTCTCTAAAAATAGCTAAACGTATTCCAAAAAAGTCGAAAATATATGGTCTGTCTCCTGAATTTCCTGCTGCTTCAGTGGTCTCTAAAAACAATTGTATCATTATAACTGAAAACAGAGTAAATCCGAGCAGAATATTTTGCTGTTTATATTTCGTTCTCTAAAAATAGCTAAACGTATTCCCAAAAAATCGAAAGTATATGGTCTGTCTCCTGAATTTCCTGCTGCCTCTGTGGTCTCTAAAAACGAATGTATTATTAAAACTGGAAACAGAGTCATCCTAACCAGAATATTGTGCTTTTATAGTCTGTTATCCATATGAAAAAAAAAGTGATATTCGTAAAATCAACGACAAATTACTTATTTTTCTGAGGAACTTATTTAGACTTCGAAAAATCATTCATACTCCCAAAACTTTAAACAATTATTAGACGGTTTTGGTTTAATACTTTTTTCCTCATATTTTCCTGTCGTTTTCATTTACAATATCGAAGCGTCAAGTGTTTTTTTTTTTCCTCGCTGATTTTCTCCATATTAAAAAAAAGTGATATTCCTAAAACCAGCAATAAATTAGACTTCTATTTCGACAAATTTAATTATACTTTTATCTGTGTTATCTAAAAAAATATACACCCAAAAGCAACAAATCAGACTTCTATTCCGACAAATTTAATTATACTTTTATCTGTGTTATCTAAAAAAAATATACACCCAAAAGCAACAAACTAGACTTCTATTCCGACAAATTTAATTATACTTTTATCTGTGTTATCTAAAAAAAATATACACCCAAAACTCGAAACAATTATTAGACTTATGGTTTTATATTTTTTTCCTCATATTTTCCTATTTTCCTTTCCTATATCGAAGCGTCAAGTTGTTATTTTTCCCGTTTTTTCATTTTTGTTTTATTTCCTCTCTGATTGTCTTTGTTACTTATTTATTTATTTTCTTTGTTATTGTTATTTTTCCGTTTTTTTAATTTTTGTTTTATTTCCTCTCTGATTTTCTTTGTTATTTATTTATTGATTTTCTTTGTTATTGTTATTTTTCCGTTTTTCTTAATTTTTGTTATATTTCCTCTCTGATTTTCTTTGTGCTTCATTTCTAACTCGGGAATATCGTGCTGCTCAAATATTCTCCTCCTTGAAAATCATTTACATCCCAAAAATAGAAAGAAAAAAAAAACCCTGACCAGTATATATATTTTGTGATTCAGGGGAACGTGCTTCTTGTTTCCACGTAATGAAGCTGAACGTATCCTTATAAAAAAGAGGAGTAATCGGATAGACAAGATTAACATTTAGAACGGAGTCAAAAGTTCAATCGCCTTAACTTATATATACACACTCAAAACCTTCCGCCTCGACATACACGATAAAATGCAGCCCCGTGTATTTCTCCTTCCTGGAATCGGTGAGTCTCGTTGAAGAATTAATAAAGAATGAATAAAGAAGAGAAGCCAGAGATACAGTTCGGGGGATACGCTTTGCTACGCGTTGCCTTAGTGCGTGTCTCCGCTACTTTGTCCTAGAGCCCTTTTTTTCCATGTTTTTTTTTCGTTATTTTTTTCTGTTCATTTTCGCTAATTTATCTTTTCTCTTTTCTTTTCCCACTTTTTCGTCTTCTTTTGTTTTTCTTCATTATTTTTTTCATTATTTCTCTTTTCTTCCCCTTTTATTGATCTTTTCTCTCTTCTTTTCCCATTAATTTTCTCTTTTCATCTTCTACAGTTTGTCTTTTTCTCTTTTCTTTTCCAACTTCTTTCTTGTCTTCTGTAATTTTTCTTTATATTTTTCATTAATTTTCTCTTTTCGTCTTCTCTAATTGATAAAGAAGAAATAAAAAATATACGAAAAACAAAACAAAACAAAAAGAAAATACCAAAAAACAAAAAATAAAGAATAACCAAAACAGAGAAAATAAAACCAAAAAAAAATAAAGCAAAATAAACACAAATAAAGTTAAAATATCACTTAAGAGAAACCAGAAACGAGAGAATATATGCGTCAAGAATCCATCCACTTTATGCAAGAGGAAAAAAAATAAAAAGACAAAAATGAAAATAAAAGAAAGTCTCACCCGTTGTCGAAAAATGGAAAATGTGTTGCAAGGTGTGTTTTCCTCTTTTCCTTGAACGATATGAAGCTAGAAGGAAAAATAAAGAAAAAGACTAAAAGAATTACATCTGAAAACTGAATGACACACACACACACACACACACACACACACACACACACACACACACACACACACACAGACATACACCCTACATCGAAAGAGTGTGTCATCTCCCTCCTCCTCTTCCTCCTCCTCCTCCGTTTCCAAAAAGTAATAATAATGTGTTTATTTTTGGATATGAAATGTTTGGACGGAGAAATAAATATATGGATTGTTGTTGTTGTTGTTTGTGTAGTGTGTGTGTGTGTGTGTGTGTGTGTGTGTGTGTGTGTGTGTGTGTCATTAATAAATCTACATAGCAAATATTTTTACAGATTCCTCCTCTTCCTCCTCTTCCTCCTCCTCCTCCTCCTCTTCATCATCATCATCTTCATTATCATCATTCTTTTTGTTATTATTTTTGATGTTGTTGCTGTTGTTGTTGTTGTACCTCCTCCTACTTATCATTTTCCTCCTCCTCCTCCTCCTCCTCCTCTTCATCATCATCATCTTCATTATCATCATTCTTTTCGTTATTCTTTTTGATGATGTTGTTGTTGCTGTTGTTGTTGTTGTACCTCCTCCTACTTATCATTTTCCTCCTCCTCCTCCTCCTTCTCCTCCTCCTCCTCCTCCTCCTCACATTCTCTATGCAAACGAAGACGGCCCCATCATAGACTAAAGGCTTTGCATAAACACCAATAAATTTATGAGCATTCGAAAGTGTGTTTATCTTGCGCGGGTGTTTTTTTTTTTCGTTTTTTTTTCTTTGGATTTTTTTCTCGTTTTATATCTATTTTTCTTCACTATTTATTTGTTTTCTACTTAGTCTTTTTTTTTCCTTTGTTTATTATGCTTTGTCATTGTTTTTCTTTGTATAATCTTTCCCTTTTAATATTTTTTTTCTTTGGATATCGTTTTCGTTTCTTACCTTTTTTTTATATGTCTGCTAACTCCTTTTTTTTCTTTTTTATAATATTTTCTTTTATATTTTTTTATTTCTCATTAATCTCTTATTTTACTTTCTATTTCTTTTATTTTGCCTTTTATTTTCATATTTATCTTTTTTTATTATGCAGATTCTTTACTTAATCTGCGAAGTCGTGTCTTTTTTTTCTTCATTATCTACTAACTTGTTCTTTATTTTACTGTCTTTTAATTTGTCTTTTGTTTTATTTGTGTTTTATTTTCTTATATTTGCAGATAAACTTTGTCTCTGGGATATATGTAGTGTTATTTTTGTTTTGTTTTTCTTCGTTTATTTCTCTTTGTTTTTTGTTTCTTTTTCTTTTATTTTCCTTGTATTATTTTGTCTTGTTTTATTTATGTTTTCTTTTTTTATATTTGCAGAGAAATTTACTCGGTGGGAAAGTAGTCGTGTTATTTTTTTATGTTTTTCTTCGTTTATTTCTCCTTTGTTTTTGTTTCTTTTTGTTTTGTTTTCGTTGTTTTCTTTTGTTTTAATTTCTTCGTTTTTTTTCATTATTCATCGATTTCTTCGTTTATTTCTCTTGTTTATTTTTATTTTTATTTTATTTCGTTGTTTTCGTTTGTTTTGATTTCTTCGTTTTCTTTTATTTTCATTTTTATCGATTTTTTATGCTCTTTTTGTCGTTTTTTGTATTTTTTTCGTTTTTATCTCATTTTTTCGTTTCGTTTGTTTTTTCGGTGTTTTTTTTTTTCATCCCCCGCCATGAATTTTTATCGCCGCGCTCCGTCCGTAGGTAAAGCAAACACGAGGAGGGGAATTATGTGTTTGGATTTATGTTTTGTTGTGTTTATCAAGCGTCTATACAAGGGACGGAAGATGGACGGCGTGTTTGCATTTAATATCCAAACACACACACACACACACACACACACACACACACACACACACACACACACACACACACACACACACACAATTATATCTCTTTTATCTCTTTGCCTTTTTCTCACACAAAAAAAATAACTTGTCATCATTTTGTTTTGTTTTTTTCTTTCTTGTTCCAACTTTTATCTTCTTTTTCCCTCTCATTTTCTTTCCTTTTTAATCCATTTTTCTCTTTTTCTGTTTCGTTCTTCATTTTTCTTTTCTCTTCTTATATCTATTTTGTTTTCTGTTGTTCTTATCTCTCTCTTTATCTATCTATCTACTCTCTCTCTCTCTCTCTCTCTCTCTCTCTCTCTCTCTCTCTCTCTCTCTCTCTCTCTCTCTCTCTCTCTCTCTCTCTCTCTCTCTCTCACAGGTTAATGAGTTGCTTACCTGTCTTACCTGGACGCAACCTTACACCTGAGATTCTTGAAGATGCTGAAATTTTATACTTCTCCTTTTTTTTTTGTTTATTTTTTGTTACTTTTTTATTTATTTGGTCTCAGGTTGTTGGTTTGGTATGGGTGGTGATGGTAGTAGTAGTAGTAGTAGTAGTAGTAGTAGTAGTAGTAGTAATAGTAGTAGTAGTAGAAGGAGGAGGAGGGAGAGGAAAGGAAGGTGAAGTAGATGAAGAAAAAAGTAAGGATGAAAAAAAAGTAAGAGAGAAGAGGAAGAGGATAAAATAAGAGAAAGAAATAGTTAGAAAAGAAAATAAGATAAAGAAAAAGTTAGAAAGGAAGAAGAGGAGGAGGAAAAAAGAAAATGATGACAAAGAGAGGAAAAAAAAGAAAAAGAAGAAAAAGAAGAAAGAAACCAAGAATAAGTAGTAGTAATGGTAGTAAAAATAGAAGAGGAGGAGGAAAGGAAGAAATACAGGAAAAAAATAAAAAGAATAAGAAAGAAGAACAGAAGGAAGAAAATAATAAAAATGAAGACAAAAAAGAGGAAAAAAACAGGAAAAAAATGAATTCAAAATAGAGAAAAGCAAAAACGAAGAAAAAAAAAATATCGTAAACAAGAACACACACACACACACACACACACACACACACACACACACACACACACACACACACACACACACACACACACACACACACCTGCACACACCTGTCCTTAATTAAAACTTTCGTAACACTTCAATTCACTTGCTTGTGGGAAAGAGAAAGTGAGAGTTTTTAGTAGTAGAAGTAGTAGTAGTAGCAGTAGTAGTAGTAGTAGTAGTAGTAGTAGTAGTAGTAGTAGTAGTAGTGGTAGTGGAAGTCTCTCTCTCTCCGTAAAAGCTCTCTCATTTCATTCCCCTCCTCCTCCTCCTCCCCTCCTCCTCCTCCTCCTCCTCCTCCTCTTCCTTCCACATCATTTGTTTTCTCCACACTTGCTATTCTTCCACCTTCTTTCCTCCATTTTCCTCCACATTGCCTCTCGTTTCATCTATCCTCCTTCCATCTTATCCCTCCTCCTCCTCCTCCTCCTCCTCCTCCTTCTCGTCTTCCGCCTCTTCATTCGCCTCGCTTCCCTTTGATATTTTCTTGTTGCGTTGTGTTTTATTATTATTTTGTTTTCTTCTTTTCTTCTTTCTCTTTTTTCTCTTGTTTTTACCTTTCTTTCCCTTCTCTCTCCTCTTTCTTTTCTTTCTCTGTTTTCTTAATTCCTTTTTTCTTTTCCTCTCCTCTTCTCATTTCCTTTTTTCTTACTTTCTTTTATCTTCTTCCTCTTCCTCTTGTCCTCCTCTTCCTCTTTCTCTTACGTTCTTTTCTCTTCCCCTCCTCCTCCTCCTCTTTCTTTTCCTCTCCTCTTCTCATTTTCTTTTCTTGCTTTTTTCTTATCTCCCTCCTGTTCCTCTTGTTCTCCTCCTCCTCTTTCTCTTCTTACGTTCTCCTCTTCTCCTCCTCCTCCTCCTCCTCTTTCTCTATTTCCAATCTTCTCTTTTCTTCCTCTTCCTCTTCTTGTTTATTGCTTTCTTCGTATCTTCTCTTTCTTCTTCATCATCAAAATCTTGTTAGTTTTCTTATTTCCATATTCTTTTTTTCTTCTTTTTTTCTTGTTTTCTTGTTATCTTGTTTTCTTCAGCTGGTGTTTTCCTTTTTCTGTTCTCATTTTTCCTTTTTTCTTCTTTTTTTCTTTCTTTTTCTCTCTTATCTTCTTTTCCTCCGTGATCAGGTTTTATCCTCCTGTTTTCTGACCCTTGTTTTCTTCTTCCTTTTCTTCCTCCTCCTCCTTTTCTCCGTCTTTTCTTTCTGTCAATATTTTCGTTATTTCGTTTTTTTTTCACTTTGTTTTCTTCCTCCCTCAATCTCTCTTCCTTCTTTGTCTTCTTTCATCTCTCTCTTCTCTTCCTCCTCTTCCTCCTCCTCCTCCTCCTCTTCTCATTTCTTCTTCCTCTCCTGTTCATCCTTTTCTTCATTTTTGCGCCATCTTACACTCCTTTCACTTCATATCCTCCTCCTCCTCCTCCTCTCCTTCCTCCTCCTCCTCCTCCTCCTCCTCCTCCTCCTGTCGGCACTTAAGGACGTCATCACCAGTATCATAATATACTAATCTCGCCTTTACTGTTGTTCCCTCTCTCTCTCTCTCTCTCTCTCTCTCTCTCTCTCTCTCTCTCTCTCTCTCTCTCTCTCATTATCATGTAAAGTGTTTAAATGGGGTGGAAGTTGTGAGGAGAGGAGGAAAGGGAGAGAAGAGGTGGAGGGAAAGTGGAAGGGGAGAGAAGAGAGTGGAGGGATAATTGTGGAAGGGAGAGGAAAGGAATAAAAAGGGAGAGAAAAGGTGAACAGGAGAAGAGAGAGAGTGGAGGAAAGGAGAGAAGAAGTGGAGGGAAACTGGAGGAGAGGAAGGAGGAAAGTGAAGGAAGAGTAAGAGATTGGAGGGATATTGGAAGAAGGAAGAGAAGTGGAGGAAGAGAGAAGGAGACAAAAGGAGAGAGAGTGGAAGGGAGAGTAGAAGGAAGGAGGAAGGAGGTGGAGGGAGGGAGAGAAGAGACTGGAAAGAAGGAAGGAAGGAAGGAAGGGAAATAAAAGAGTGAAGGGAAGGAAGGAAGGAAGGAAGGAAAGAATAGAAGAATAAGGTGAGGAAAAGAAAGGAAGAAAGGAAAGAGGGAACAGAAACAGGAAGAAAATAAAGAAGAAATGAAGATAGAAATGAATGAAGTAAGGAAAATAGAGAAAGTTACGTTAGAAGGAAAGACAGAAAGAAAGAAATAAAGGAATGGAAAGAAGGAATGTAGGAAAAAGGGAGGGAGGAAAATAAGGAAGAAGGAAAGGAGGGAAAGAATACGATAGGGAGAAATAAATAAAGGGAAAAAGAAAAGAATTAAAGGAAGGAAAAAAGGAATGGAAAGAAGGAATGTAGGAAGAAGGAAGGGAGGAAAATAAGGATAAAGGAAAGAAGGAAAAGAATACAGTAGGGAGAAATGAATGAAAGGAAAAAAAAAGAAAACATAGAAAACACAAATAATAACAAATCAAATAAAAAAACCTGTTAACTAAAGACAATAAACAAAACAAACACTACCAATAATAAAACAAAAAAACAACAACAACAATATTATCAACAACAACAGGTCACAAACACGTACAAAACAGGTTCAGAACGCGTCACATCACCAGCGAACGCGTATAAAACAAGTTAGGAATCGGTGTTTGGGAGCCAGGTTGGGGATTGACCTCTATTTCCTCCCCCCTTCCCCCCTTCTCCCCCTCCTCCCCCTCCCAAAATACCGGTTCTGGACGTGAATGGGTGATTGTTATGCTGAGTGTTACCGCCGCGCCGCCCGAATGAGAGAGAGAGAGAGAGAGAGAGAGAGAGAGGGGGGGGGGGTGAAAAGAAAGAAAGACAGACATAGGGAGATAAAGTGAAACAGTAAAGGAAAGGGAGGAAATAAAGGAAGGAGAGAGAGAGAGAGAGAGAGAGGAGAAAGGAGAAAAATGTAGGTAGATAGATTGATAGATACTTAGTAAGAGAGATGAAGATAGAAAGATAAAGAAAAGCAAACAAAATAAAGATAGAAAGAAAGAAACTGAAGAAAATATTAGAAAATTAAGTAAAATAGAAAACAGGAACATAGACAAAAAAAAAAACAGGAAAAAAACAAAAAGAAAAAGAAAACAAAGAAGAAAACTGAATAAAAGATAAAAAAAAAAAAGATAAACTAGAAAACAGAAACACACACACACACACACACACACACACACACACACACACACACACACACACACACAAACACACACACACACACACACACTCGTCATTTTTCTTTTTTTCTTCTTTCTCTTTCTTTCTTTTCTTCTCATATGTATTCTATTTTCTCTTGTCCTTCTCTCTCTCTCTCTCTCTCTCTCTCTCTCTCTCTCTCTCTCTCTCTCTCTCTCTCTCTCTCTCTCTCTCTCTCTCTCTCTCTCTCTCTCTCTCTCTCTCTCTCTCTCTCTCTCTCTCTCTCTCTCTCTCTCTCTCTCTCTCTCTCTCTCTCTCTCTCTCTCTCTCTCTCTATCTATCTCTCTATCTATCTATCTATCACACACACACACACACACACATACACCTGGATCAACAGACGTACAGGTATATATTAGCGACCTGGCGGCTGCAAACTTTCACTCACGTAACTTTACCTGCCCTAACTACCTGTCCGGGCACCGAGCCATCGATCCCCGCTCACCTGGCCGCCGCGTAACATCTGCCCGCATTATCACCTTCAACTAATGAGGCCCAGGTATAAATGATACGATGGGAATATGATATGTTGATGATTACCTGTGTTTTGCGATATGTTGATGATTACCTGTGTTTTTGAAAAGGGAGTGGGGGAAGGTGATAAAGGGGAAGGGGGGAGGGATTGAAAGGAGACAGAAGAAGGAAGAAATGGAGGAAAATATTAAGAAAATGTGTTAAAGTAAGGAAAGAGTAGGAAAAAGAGTGGAGGAAAGGTGGGACAGAGTGGAGGAAAGGTGGAAGAGAGTGGAGGGAAGATGGACGAGAGTGGAGGAAAGGAGAGAGAGAAAAAGGTGGTGGTTGTGGTTGTGTGTGTTTCAGAGAGAGAGAGAGAGAGAGAGAGAGAGAGAGATTATGACACATTCCAGCGTAATGGGAACCCAACACATTTAGGGAAACGGGCAAAGTACACACGAACACACACACACACACACACACACACACACACACACACACACACACACACACACACACACACGAAGTAGAACAACACGCACACACACAAAAAATACACCCATTGACACACATACATACATACATACATACATACATATAGACAGACAGACAGACTGACATACAGGGCAAGAGGGCGAGGTAGAAGAGGAAGACAAGAGGAGGAGCTGTCAATAAGAAGTGTAAGAGGTCGACAAGAGGAGGAGGAAGAGGAGGAGGAGGAGGAGGAGGAGAAAGGTCTTAATATGAGTGAGTGCGTTGGTCAGAGAGAGAGAGAGAGAGAGAGAGAGAGAGAGAGATTTAGGCCTCTCTCAAGATTCTTTTCTCCTATTCATGTTTTTATTCCTTACAAGAAGAATTTAAATGATGAATTCGTAAGTTTGAAGCATCCTCTCTCTCTCTCTCTCTCTCTCTCTCTCTCTCTCTCTCTCTCTCTCTCTCTCTCTCTCTCTCTCTCTCTCTCTCTCTCTCTCTCTCTCTCTCTCTCTCTCTCTCACAGGATCGACTTGACAGGGTGGAAGGGAATGGAAGAGGAGGAGGAGGAGGAGGAGGAGGAGGAGGAAGAAGAGGAAGAGGAAGAGGAATGAAGAAAGAGGATAAAGGAAAAGACAAAGGCATAAAGGAATACCTGTTTGTGTGTGTGTGTGTGTGTGTGTGTGTGTGTGTGTGTGTGTGTGTGTGTGTGTGTGTGTGTGTTTAACTGCGTTTTCGGAAATTTTCGTTTATTTATTATTTTATTTGCATTTCTATTATTTTTAGTGTGTGTGTGTGTGTGTGTGTGTGTGTGTGTGTGTGTGTGTGTGTGTGTGTGTGTGTTTGTTTTTTCACTTTCGTTTTTGTTTGTTTTGGTTTAGCGTGAAAATATATAGGCTCGTAAAACACACACTCACACACACACACACACACACACACACACACACACACACACACACACACACACACACACACACACACACACACACACACACCTTTACCTTGTTTTCTTTCTTGTCTTCTTCACACTAACCCAATTTTTGTCTTCACGAGGAAAAAAGAAATTGTCCTCAGATTTTGTCCCCATTTTCCTCTTTGTCCCTAAAAAAAAAATACCCTAAATTTCCTTGTATCAAAGAACGACCCCAAAAATATTATCCCAGAAACATATTTACCTTATCTCTCTCTCTCTCTCTCTCTCTCTCTCTCTCTCTCTCGAAGTGGTAAAATGAATGAAATGAGAGAAAGAAAGGATGGAAGGAAGGAAGGAACGAAGGAATAGAAAGATAAACGAAGGAAAAGAGAAAGGAAGGAAGGAAGGAAGGATAAAAGGTAGATAGACAAATAAAGTGAAGGAAAGGGAAGAAGGAAGAAGTGGAGGAAAGATACAAAAGAGTGGAGATAAAGAGGAGGAGAAATGGAGAGAAGAAGGAAAAAGATGGAAGGGAAGACGGAAGAGAGAAGAGGAGAGGAAAAAAAAGGGAGGAAAAAATAGGGAAAGAGTGGAGGAAAGGAAGAAAAGATGGAAGTGAAAGTGAAAGAGAAAGGAGATGAAAATATGGAAGAGAGAGGAAACATGGAGGAAAAGGAAGAAGGGAGGAAAGATGGAAGAAAGTGGAGGGACATAAGGTGGAGGAAAGGAGGGACAACATGGAGGAAAGGAGAGAATGATGGAGGAAAGGTTTTGTTGTCATATTTTGGAGGGGAAGGAAAAGTGTAAAAATGTCTTGTTATGAAAAGGCTTTGTCGGGTAGGGAGATATTATTAGGTATGTGTGTGTGTGTGTGTGTGTGTGTGTGTGTGTGTGTGTGTGTGTGTGTGTGTGTGTGTGTGTGTGTGTGTGTGTGTGTGTGTGTGTGTGTGTGTGTGTGTGTGTGTGTGTTCGTCATTTCTTTGGTTTTCTTTTTTTCTTTTTATTTATTTTTGTTCTTTTATTTCCAATTTTCTTTTTTTACTGTATTTTTCTTCCTCTTCCTCCTCTTTCCTTCTCTTTATTTCTTCTTCTTCTTCTTCCTCTTTATTTTTTTCTCTTTATTCCTCCTTTTTTTTACTTCTTTTTCTTCTTTTTTATCACTTTTCATTTTCACTCATCTTCTCCTCTTCCTCCTCCTCCTCCTCCTTCTTGCTCTCTCTCTCTCTCTCTCTCTCTCTCTCTCTCTCTCTCTCTCTCTCTCTCTCTCTCTCTCTCTCTCTCTCTCTCTCTCTCTCTCTCTCTCTCTCTCTCTCTCTCTCTCTCTCTCTCTCTCTCTCTCTCACACACACACACACACACACACACACACACACACACACACACACACATGAAAACAACTTCAACCCCCAAAAATACATCAAATGAATTATGTATAGATTAAGAGGAGGAGGAGGAGTAGGAGGAGGAGGAGGAGGAAGAGGAGGAGGAGGAAGAGGAGGAGGAGGAGGAGGAGGAAATCAATAAACTAACTGTTGTAGTACACAGAATTACCCGGAGGAAAATAAGGGAGAGAAAAAATGGAGGAAAAAAAGAGAGAGAGAGAGAGAGAGAGAGAGAGAGAGAGAGAGAGAGAGTTATGATACGTCCCTCAAGAACACTTTCTCTCTCTCTCTCTCTCTCTCTCTCTCTCGTTGCTTACAGTCGTTGCGTTATCAGTGAAGAGAGAGAGAGAGAGAGAGAGAGAGAGAGAGAGTGGAATGGGTACTGTAGCGTATTGGACTGGAGGAAGAAGAGGAGGAGGAGGAGGAGGAGGAGGAGGAGGAGAAGGAGGGAAGATAGGGAGAGCAGGATTGTTTGGGTATAAAGAGGAAAGGAAGAGGAAGAGGAGGAGGAAGAGAAGGAAAAGAGGAAATAGGAAAGAAAGGAGGAGGAAAGGAGAAGAAATGACAAGAAGAAAAAGAAGAGAAGAAAAGAAAAGAAAAGAAAGAAGGATATGGAAAAAAAAGAAGAAAGAAAGGAAGGAAAAAGAGAGAAAAATAAGTAAGAAAAAAAGGAGAAAAGAAAATAGGAAGAAGAAAAAAGAGGAAAAGAGAATAAAAAGAGTAGTTAAGAAATTGGAAAAAAAGGGAGAGAAAAATAGAAGAAAAGAAGACAAAATTAAAAACAAATAAACAAAAAAGAGAAAAAAAATATCTCAGAAAAAAAACAGGAACAGAGATAAGAAAAAAAAAGATTGACAGGCGAAAACAAAGGGAAGGAAGGAAGGAGAGGGGAGAGGAGGAGGAAGAGGAGGAGGAGGAGGAGGAGGAGGAGGAGGAGGAGGGGGGGAGGGGGGTCATACTATCAGCCCATCATCAGCCCGGGCCGCCACCCCCTAATTTGTACTTGATCTGATAACGCCCCCCCCTGACCCCCCCTCCTCTCCCTCTCCCTTTCTCCCTTTCTCTCTTCCTCTCCCTTCCTTTCTTCCCTCCCTACCTCCCTTCCCCCTCCTCTATCCCTCCCTTTCTCTCTTCCTCTCCCTTCCTTTCTTCCCTCCCTACCTCCCTTCCCCCTCCTCTCCCCCTCCCTATCTCCGTTTCTCTCTTCCTCTCCCTTCCTTTCTTCCCTCCCTACCTCCCTTCCCCCTCCTCTATCCCTCCCTTTCTCCTTTCTCTCTTCCTCCTTCCTTTCTTCCTTCCTACCTCCTTCCCCTCCTTTACCCCTCCCTATCTCCCTTTCTCTCTTCCTCTCCCTTCCTTTCTTCCCTCCCTACCTCCCTTCCCCCTTCTCTCCCCCTCCCTTTCTCCCTTTCTCTCGTCCTCTCCCGTCCTTTCTTCCTTCTATCTCCCTACCCCCCTCCTTTCTCTCTCTCCTTCCTCACCCTGGTTTCCTTCCTTCTCTACCCCCTTCCTCCCCTTCTCTCTATCTCTCTCTCTCTCTCTCTCTCTCTCTCTCTCTCTCTCTCTCTCTCTCTCTCTCTCTCTCTCTCTCTCTCTCTCTCTCTCTCTCTCCCTCTCCTCTTCCTTTCTCTCCTTTCTCTCTCTTTTCTCCCTCCCTTTTCCTCCCTTCCTATCTCCTCTCTCCCTTTCTCTTCCTTCCTACCCTTCCTTTGTGTTTTTTTTCTTTTTCCTCCCTTCCCTCCTTCCTTTCCTTTCCCTTCTCTCCCTTTTCTTCTCCTTCCTCCTCTCCTTTTTCTCTCCCTTTCCTTTTCTCTTCCTGTCTTCCCTTTTCCTTCCCTTCTTCTCCTATTCATTTCTCTTCTTCCTTTTTCTTCCTTTATCTGTCTCCCTTTTTTTCTTCTCTTTCCTTTTTATATCTCTCTATCTTGACGCCTCCTCCTCCTCCTCCTCCTCCTCCTCCTCTTCTTCTTATTCTCTCCCATATTTCACCCTTACCCCCAAGAGACCTCCTCCCTCTCATCCTCTTCCCCTCCTCCTCCTCCTCCTCCTCCTCTTCCTCCTCCTCCCCTCCTTCCGACACGCTAAATTAAGCAGGGTAAGAAAGAGGAATAAGCCGAGATTGTTGTCCTCTTCCTCCTCTTCTTCCTCTTGGTCTTCTTTTCTTCTTTCCTCTTGATTTTGTTTTCTTCCTCTTCTTTTTTCTTTCTTATTTTCCTCCTCTTTTTCCTCTTGATTTTGTTTTCTTCCTCTTCTTTTTTCTTTCTCTGTCTTATTTTCCTCCTTTTTCCTCTTGATTTTGTTTTCTTCCTCTTTTTCCTGTTTGTTTTCTTTTCCTCCTCTTTTTCCTCTTCGTTTTGTTTTCTTCCTCTTCTTCCTTCTTTTCCTCTTCCTTTTCCTCTTGATTTTGTTTTCTTCCTCTTCTTTTTCTTCCTCTTTGTCTTCTTTTCCTCCTCTTTTTCCTCTTCTCTTTTCTTCCTCTTCTCTTCCATGTTCTTCCTCTCTTGTTTCATCCTATCCTTTCTCTTCTCATCCCATCTCCCCTTTCCTTTCTCATCTTTTTCCTTCCCATTCCCTCTCTTCTCATTCTCTTCTACCTTCCTCTTCCTCTCTAGTGCTTCCCTTTCCATCGCTTCCCTTTCCATCCCTTCAATTCCATCCCTTCTATTTCAGTACATTCCCATCCCTTTCTTTTCCATCCCTTCCCTTCCAGTTCATTTTCATTCTCATTTCATTCTTTCCCATCCTCTCCTATCCCTCCCCTTCGCATCCCTTCCTTTCCCTATCCTATCCCATCTTATCCCTTTCCTTCCCTTCCCTTTTGATCTCTTCTTTCCCCTCCTTTCCCTTTCCTTCCCATCTCATTCTTTTCCTTTCTCTCCTTTCCCTTCCCTTCCCGTTTCTTTCTTTCCCTTCCTTTCCCTTTCCTTCCCATCTCATTCTTTTTCATTCTCTCCCTCCCCTTCCCTTCTTCTCCCCTTCCTTTCCTTTGCCATTCCTTCCCTTCCTTTTCCAATCGCTTATCATTCTTTCCCATTCCATCCTCTACCTTTCCTACCTACATATTTCTGTCTTATGCTTTTCCTCTCCCATCCCATCCCATAACATCCCATCCCATCCCATCCCATCCCATCCTATCCATCGCTTTCGGAGGTGGATTTACTCTGATTTCAAACGATTTAGGATCAACGGATTTCCTTCTCCTCCTGAAAGCCTGTCGCTCTTCCTCCTCCTCCTCCTCCTCTTCCTCCTCCTCCTCCATCTCCTCCTCCTCCTCCTCCTCCTCCTCCTCTTCCCGTTTTCCACACTCCAAGCAAACACAGATTCAAACAGGAAACGAAATCCCTTGTTGCTTTTCTGTTTTATTTTGTTTTTGTTTTATTTTTGGTGCTTTTTTCGTGTATTTTTGTTAGTTGTTTTGTTACGTGGTGGTTATAGAAAACGGGGTAAAGGTCAAATACACGAGAGAGGCTTAAAGAAAATGGATGAAAGAAAATGGATTGAGGGGAGACGCGTGTTAAATATTCGTGTGTGTGTGTGTGTGTGTGTGTGTGTGTGTGTGTGTGTGTGTCGACTAAGCGTATTAACCATGCAAGCAAAGCAAAGGAGACTTAAGTGAGAGAGAGAGAGAGAGAGAGAGAGAGAGAGAGAGAGAGAGAGAGGTCACAGTTGTTTTACCTTTTTTTTACTTTTTTATGTTGTTTTTGTCTTGTGCATTTTCTTCCTCTCATCTCTTTTTCATATTTATTTTCCTTTTCCTCTTAATTTTCATCTTCACAAATATCCTCTCACTTTTTTATATCGCTTTCTTTCTCTTTAATTTTCACCTTCACACCTGTTTTCACATTTGTACTTTCCTTTTTTTCTCTATTTTTTTTTTACAGGAAAGGAGACGGATCAAGGGCTTAAAAAAAAAAAACAATAATGAAAAAAAGCCCGCTAATTACTGCCCCTAAATTTACTTTCACACTTATTTTCTTTCACCTTTTCTCTCTTTTTTATCATTTTTCCCTTCACCCTTCCTTTCTTCTCTCCCTTTCCTCTTCCATTCTCTTTCCCCCTTTCCATTTTTTCCTTCTCTTCCCTTTTCCTTCTTTACTCCATTTGTTTCTCCTTTTTTTCCTGCTTTACATCTTCTCATTTCCTCCTCCATTCTCTTTCTCCCCTTTTCCTTTCTTTCCTTCCCTTCCTTTACTTATTTTCCTTTTTTCCTTTCTTTACTTCATTTATTTCGCCTTTTTTTCCTGCCTTTCATCCTCTTTCATTTCCTCCTCCATTCTCTTTCTCCCCTTTTCCTTTCTTTCCTTCCCTTCCTTTCCTTATTTTCCTTTTTTCCTTTCTTTACTTTTTTTATTTCGCCTTTTTTTCCTGCTTTTCATCCTCTCCCATTTGTCCTTTCCTGCTCTCTCACTTTCGTTTTTCTCACCTCACCCTCACTAACACTCTCTCTCTCTCTCTCTCTCTCTCTCTCTCTCTCTCTCTCTCTCTCTCTCTCTCTCTCTCTCTCTCTCTCTCTCTCTCTCTCTCTCTCTTCACTTTTATCTCAGAGTTTCCTTCCTCTCACCCTATCTCACTTTTTCACACCTGTATTTTTCGTTCGTCACTAAATATTAACCCTGGAACCTTTATTTTCACATTTAATTCGTTTTCTTTCTTCATTTCAACTTCCACCCTCACTAACACCTTTTCTCTTTCTATCTTCACTTTTATCTCACAATTTCCTTTCTCCCTCTCCCTAACTCACTTTTTCACACCTGTATTTTTCGTCCGTCGCTAAATATTCACCTTGGAACCTTTTATTTTCACATTATACTCGTTTTTTCTCTCTATATTCACCTTTACTCACCCCCTTCCTTCTCTCCCCCGCCACAGTCGGCTCTCAAGTGACCTATGATGACCGCTACGAGTACGAGGATCTGCCCGGCGACGAGGTGACGGAGTACGATGACGAGGAATACACGCAGCCAGATATCACGCCTGTCTTCACCGCCACGGGGCAGCACTTCTCCGTGGAAACCGGCGGGGACATTACCTTCCCCTGCCAAGTGGAGAACCAAGGTGAGGAGGGGGGGGGGGAAGAGGAGGGGGGGTGGTAGGGAAGGGAGAGGAGGGGGTAAGGGAGGATAGAGGAGGTGGAGAGTAGGGGAAGGTTAGGTTAGGTTAGGTTAGGTTAGTATAGGTTAGGTTAGGTTAAGTTAGGTTAGTATAGGTTAGGTTAGATTAGGTTAAGTTAGGTTAGGTTAGGGAAAGGGGTTGGATAGGGAGTTTCATAGAGGAAGGGAAGGGAGAGTAGGGGATAAGGGAGGATAGAGGAAGTGGAGAATAGAGGGAGGATAATGGAAGGGAAAGTGGTTGAATAGGGAGTTTGATAGAGGAAGGGAAGGGAGAATAGGGGGTAAGGGAGGATAGAGGGAAGGAAGAATAAGGGTAGGATAATGAATTGGAAAGGGGTTGGATTAGGGGTTTGACAGATGAAGGGAAGGGGGAATAGGTGGGCAAGGGAAAGAGGGAAGAGAGGATAGGAGGGTTGGATGGAGTAGGGAGTTGGAAAGTACATTCGAATACTGTGTTAGGGTGAATTCGTATTCGATTGTTATTGATTAAAGTCAGAGTATTCTCATTCTTAATCATTACAAGGTTGATTAATACCATAAGGTGCTGGTTGTCGTGTGTTTGAAAAGAGCCTTGACCTTACCTAACTATAACCCAAACAGTCACTATATATATGAACTCAGTAAATTTGTAACGGTCCGAATGTGAGTGAATGAGAATGTGAGTAAGTCAGTGAGTGACAGAGTAAGCGTGAATGAGTGAAAGAGTGAATGAGTGGGAGCGTGAATGAGTGAAAGAGTGAATGAGTGAGGGAGTGAATGGGTGGCTAAGGAATGTAAGTGCGTAAAAGGTTATGAGAAGATAACACGGCGAGCGAATGAGTAAATATCATGAACGAGAGTTACTGAAATCCCTCATCTCAAAGCCTCGAACCCCCCCCAAGAAACCAATAACTAGTTAGGTAGGTAGGGTTTGATTGTAATGCCGAGAGGGAGTCACGTGAAGAAGGGGGAGGAGCTTAGCGAGGAGCAGAAGCGAGAAGGCGAGGGCAAGGAGACCCACGGGTCAGTGAGGAGACAAGCACCACTGCAGCAAGAGACAAGCTTGGGAGACGTGAGGAGACGAACACCCCTATAGCAAGGAGCGGCAGCGAGAAAACACAGAGAAGCGGGCTGGTCAGAGAGGTGTCCATCTCTCCACTCAGCCCCCGACCCACACACCACCCACGGCCTGCTGTGTGAGGCGGGCTAGTCAGGAGACGAGCAGCAGGAAGCAAGAAAAGCAGCGAGTTGGAGTTGAGTGAGAGAGGTGTCCATCTCTCCACTCAGCCCCCCCCGAAAAACCACCCACGGCCTGCTGTGTGAGACGGACTACAGGATGGGAACTTGTATGGCGGGGTAACCTGCCCCTCGACTGCCCTGGTGGCCGATATACCACTGCCCCAAGCTGCTCCCTACATCACGACGAGCGCCCGCCTCTTCACACCACCCGAGCTGCTCCCTCTCCACATCAAGCGACGCCCGTCTGTCCATCACCAGGACCGCCCCTTTCCCATGTGGACGTCCCCTGCCGAGCCCGACGCTCACGCCAGCTCTTGCTTCTCCTCCTCCTCCAGCAACCAGAGCTAAGCATTAAGTGTATTCCTCAAATCTCCCTTGTGCCGGTAGCTAGATAGATTAGAGGCATACAGCCTGTCAGTTAGTCATTTTTTTTAGTACTCCGCTAACCTTTGAAAAAATAAAACCAAATGCATATTTATATACAACCTTACTGTGAGTGTTATCATTTGGAGCCTGTTTGTTGCTCATTTGAGATTACTTTACCCTTACACATTCCCCCCCCCCCCCCCCATAGTACATTATCATCATCCAGTTTCTTAACGCTGTCTCACAAGTGCTTCACACGGAAATCCTCCCACCTTCCATAATTAATCACACAAGTAACGCCCTTCTGGTCACAAACCTCGGAACGAATGTTCACTTGTCCTGAGGCCTTACCATCCGGGACCAGCGCTCGGGAATATAGACTACGACCACGCTACCACATACCATCACACCCATAGTGGTCGTCTAAAAGGGATTTAGCGAGTAACATCCCCCCCCCCTCGCTACAAATTCATAATTGCTTTCTTACTAATCAGACATTATCTGACACAATGAGGTTTTCCTATGTCGATTTATACCATAAGTTCCCGCGAATCATGTGATAGAAAATTCCCTATTGTAACCTAATCTAACCTAACAAAACCCCAAACAGTTACTATTAGTCTTGACTCAGAAAATTCGTATATGTTTCCTTACTACTGAGACTTTCTATACAACAAAGTGAGGTCATTCTTTATTGATTTATACCATAAGGTGCTGGCTATCATGTGTTTGAAGATACCCTAAACTTAACCTAACAAAACTCCAAACAGTTAGTATAGGTCTTGACTCAGAAAATTCATATATGCTTCCTTACTAATGAGACTTTCTATACGATAAAGTGAGGTCATTCTTTGTTGATTTATACCATGAGGTGCTGGCTGTCATGTGTTTGAAGATACCCTAAACTTAACCTAACAAAACCCCAAACAGTTAGTATAGGTCTTGAATCAGAAAATTCATCTATGCTTCCTTACTAATGAGACTTTCTATACGATAAAGTGAAGTCATTCTTTGTTAATTTATACCATAAGGTGCTGGCTATCATGTGTTTGAAGATACCCTAAACTTAACCTAACAAAACCCCAAACAGTTAGTATAGGTCATGACTCAGAAAATTCATCTATGCTTCCTTACTAATGAGACTTTCTATACGACAAAGTGAGGTCATTCTTTGTTGATTTATACCATGAGGTGCTGGCTATCATGTGTTTGAAGATACCTTTAACTTAACCTAACAAAACACCAAACAGTTAGTATAGGTCTTGACTCAGAAAATTCATATATGCTTCCTTACTAATGAGACTTTCCATACAACAAAGTGAGGTCATTCTTTGTTGATTTATACCATAAGGTGCTGGCTATCATATGTTTGAAGATACCCTAAACTTAACCTAACAAAACCCCAAATAGTTAGTATAGGTGTTGAATCAGAAAATTCATCTATGCTTCCTTACTAATGAGACTTTCTATACGACAAAGTGAGGTCATTCTTTGTTGATTTATATCATAAGGTGCTGGCTATCATGTGTTTGAAGATACCCTAAACTTAACCTAACAAAACCCAAAACAGTTAGTATAGGTCTTGACTCAGAAAATTCATATATGCTTCCTTACTAATGAGACTTTCTATACAACAAAGTGAGGTCATTCTTTGTTCATTTATACCATAAGGTGCTGGCTATCATATGCTTGAAGATACCCTAAACTTAACCTAACAAAACCCCAAACAGTTAGTATAGGTCTTGACTCAGAAAATTCATCTATGCTTCCTTACTAATGAGACTTTCTATACAACAAAGTGAGGTCATTCTTTGTTGATTTATTCCATAAGGTGCTGGCTATCATGTGTTTGAAGATACCCTAAACTTAACCTAACAAAACCCCAAACAGTTAGTATAGGTCTTGACTCAGAAAATTCATCTATGCTTCCTTACTAATGAGACTTTCTATGCAACAAAGTGAGGTCATTCTTTGTTGATTTATACCAAGAGGTGCAGGCTGTCATGTGCTTGAATATACCCTAAACTTAACCTAACAAAACCCCAAACAGTTAGTATAGGTCTTGACTCAGAAAATTCATCTATGCCTCCTTACTATTGAGACTTTCTGTACGATAAAGTGAGGTCATTCTTTGTTAATTTATACCATAAGGTGCTGGCTATCATGTGTTTGAAGATACCCTAAACTTAACCTAACAAAACCCCAAACAGTTAGTATAGGTCGGCTCAGAAAATTCATCTATGCTTCCTTAATAATGAGACTTTCTATACGATAAAGTGAGGTCATTCTTTGTTGATTTATACCATGAGGTGCTGGCTGTCATGTGTTTGAAGATACCCTAAACTTAACCTAACAAAACCCCAAACAGTTAGTATAGGTCTTGAATCAGAAAATTCATCTATGCTTCCTTACTAATGAGACTTTCTATACGATAAAGTGAGGTCATTCTTTGTTAATTTATACCATAAGGTGCTGGCTATCATGTGTTTGAAGATACCCTAAACTTAACCTAACAAAACCCCAAACAGTTAGTATAGGTCATGACTCAGAAAATTCATCTATGCTTCCTTACTAATGAGACTTTCTATACGACAAAGTGAGGTCATTCTTTGTTGATTTATACCATGAGGTGCTGGCTATCATGTGTTTGAAGATACCCTAAACTTAACCTAACAAAACCCCAAACAGTTAGTATAGGTCTTGACTCAGAAAATTCATATATGCTTCCTTACTAATGAGACTTTCCATACAACAAAGTGAGGTCATTCTTTGTTGATTTATACCATAAGGTGCTGGCTATCATATGTTTGAAGATACCCTAAACTTAACCTAACAAAACCCCAAATAGTTAGTATAGGTGTTGACTCAGAAAATTCATCTATGCTTCCTTACTAATGAGACTTTCTATACGACAAAGTGAGGTCATTCTTTGTTGATTTATATCATAAGGTGCTGGCTATCATGTGTTTGAAGATACCCTAAACTTAACCTAACAAAACCCCAAACAGTTAGTATAGGTCTTGACTCAGAAAATTCATATATGCTTCCTTACTAATGAGACTTTCTATACAACAAAGTGAGGTCATTCTTTGTTCATTTATACCATAAGGTGCTGGCTATCATATGCTTGAAGATACCCTAAACTTAACCTAACAAAACCCCAAACAGTTAGTATAGGTCTTGACTCAGAAAATTCATCTATGCTTCCTTACTAATGAGACTTTCTATACAACAAAGTGAGGTCATTCTTTGTTGATTTATTCCATAAGGTGCTGGCTATCATGTGTTTGAAGATACCCTAAACTTAACCTAACAAAACCCCAAACAGTTAGTATAGGTCTTGACTCAGAAAATTCATCTATGCTTCCTTACTAATGAGACTTTCTATGCAACAAAGTGAGGTCATTCTTTGTTGATTTATACCAAGAGGTGCAGGCTGTCATGTGCTTGAATATACCCTAAACTTAACCTAACAAAACCCCAAACAGTTAGTATAGGTCTTGACTCAGAAAATTCATCTATGCCTCCTTACTATTGAGACTTTCTGTACGATAAAGTGAGGTCATTCTTTGTTAATTTATACCATAAGGTGCTGGCTATCATGTGTTTGAAGATACCCTAAACTTAACCTAACAAAACCCCAAACAGTTAGTATAGGTCGGCTCAGAAAATTCATCTATGCTTCCTTAATAATGAGACTTTCTATACGATAAAGTGAGGTCATTCTTTGTTGATTTATACCATGAGGTGCTGGCTATCATGTGTTTGAAGATACCCTAAACTTAACCTAACAAAACCCCAAACAGTTAGTATAGGTCTTGACTCAGAAAATTCATCTATGCTTCCTTACTAATGAGACTTTCTATACGATAAAGTGAGGTCATTCTTTGTTGATTTATACCATGAGGTGCTGGCTGTCATATGTTTGAAGATACCCTAAACTTAACCTAACAAAACCCCAAACAGTTAGTATAGGTCTTGACTCAGAAAATTCATCTATGCTTCCTTACTAATGAGACTTTCTATATGACAAAGTGAGGTCATTCTTTGTTGATTTATACCATGAGGTGCTGGGTATCATGTGCTTGAAGATACCCTAAACTTAACCTAACAAAACCCCAAACAGTTAGTATAGGTCTTGACTCAGAAAATTCATCTATGCTTCCTTACTATTGAGACTTTCTATACGATAAAGTGAGGTCATTCTTTGTTAATTTATACCATAAGGTGCTGGCTATCATGTGTTTGAAGATACCCTAAACTTAACCTAACAAAACCCCAAACAGTTAGTATAGGTCTTGACTCAGAAAATTCATATATGCTTCCTTACTAATGAGACTTTCTATACGACAAAGTGAGGTCATTCTTTTTTTATTTATACCATGAGGTGCTGGCTATCATGTGTTTGAAGATACCCTAAACTTAACCTAACAAAACTCCAAACAGTTAGTATAGGTCTTGACTCAGAAAATTCATCTATGCTTCCTTACTATTGAGACTCTCTATACGATAAAGTGAAGTCATTCTTTGTTAATTTATACCATAAGGTGCTGGCTATCATGTTTGAAGATACCCTAAACTTAACCTAACAAAACCCAAAACAGTTAGTATAGGTCTTGACTCAGAAAATTCATCTATGCTTCCTTACTAATGAGACTTTCTATACGACAAAGTGAGGTCATTCTTTGTTCATTTATACCATAAGGTGTTGGCTATCATGTGTTTGAAGATACCCTAAACTTAACCTAACAAAACCCCAAACAGTTAGTATAGGTCTTGAATCAGAAAATTCATCTATGCTTCCTTACTAATGAGACTTTCTATACGATAAAGTGAGGTCATTCTTTGTTAATTTATACCATAAGGTGCTGGCTATCATGTGTTTGAAGATACCCTAAACTTAACCTAACAAAACCCCAAACAGTTAGTATAGGTCATGACTCAGAAAATTCATCTCTGCTTCCTTACTAATGAGACTTTCTATACGACAAAGTGAGGTCATTCTTTGTTGATTTATACCATGAGGTGCTGGCTGTCATGTGCTTGAAGATACCCTAAACTTAACCTAACAAAACCCCAAACAGTTAGTATAGGTCTTGACTCAGAAAATTCATCTATGCTTCCTTACTAATGAGACTTTCTATACAACAAAGTGAGGTCATTCTTTGTTGATTTATACCATGAGGTGCTGGCTGTCATGTGCTTGAAGATACCCTAAACTTAACCTAACAAAACCCCAAACAGTTAGTATAGGTCTTGACTCAGAAAATTCATCTATGCTTCCTTACTAATGAGACTTTCCATACAACAAAGTGAGGTCATTCTTTGTTGATTTATACCATGAGGTGCTGGCTATCATATGTTTGAAGATACCCTAAACTTAACCTAACAAAACCCCAAATAGTTAGTATAGGTCTTGACTCAGAAAATTCATCTATGCTTCCTTACTAATGAGACTTTCTATACGACAAAGTGAGGTCATTCTTTGTTGATTTATACCATGAGGCGCTGGCTATCATGTGTTTGAAGAAACCCTAAACTTAACCTATACCTATATACCTTTGATTAATTAATTTGAACTCTTTCGACAGGTGATCCTCATATCTTTAATTCAATTGGACACCTTTTTTGTTTACGGTCAGTCAGTGATTTAGTTAGTAGGCAGGTAGATATTCAGTCAGTCAGTAAAGTTGAGCTCTCAGGGAACAACATTTTCTCTTGTTAATCTTAACCAGTCCGCTGCGATTGGCACGGATTCGGCTTTCACTGGTAGCCTGGTAACATATAGTCCCAGGTCTTTCTCTGCCTCTGTGGTGGATAGTGAAGTGTTTCCCATGTGGTATTGGTGTGCTGGATATCCCTTCACTGGTAGCCTGGTAACATACACTCCCAGGTCTTTCTCTGCCTCTGTGGTGGATAGTGGAGTGTTTCCCATGTGGTATTGGCGTGCTGGATATCCCTTCACTGGTAGCCTGGTAACATACACTCCCAGGTCTTTCTCTGCCTCTGTGGTGGATAGTGAAGTGTTTCCCATGTGGTAATGGCGTGCTGGATATCCCTTCACTGGTAGCCTGGTAACATACACTCCCAGGTCTTTCTCTGCCTCTGTGGTGGATAGTGGAGTGTTTCCCATGTGGTATTGGTGTGCTGGATATCCCTTCACTGGTAGCCTGGTAACATACACTCCCAGGTCTTTCTCTGCCTCTGTGGTGGATAGTGAAGTGTTTCCCATGTGGTATTGGTGTGCTGGATATCCCCTCCCAAGGTGCAGGACTTTACATTTTTCCTCAGTGAATTGTAGCAGCCACTTTTTGTTCCATTCCTGTAACTTGGTGAGGTCTTCTTGTAGGAAATCCGCGGTTAATTAGTCACCTTCATGTTCAACAGGTGATCACGTCCTCATGTTCAAACACATTCAGCCGGACGGTGAGCATCGCCTCCTCTTCGTGGGTGACATGTTGGTAAGTACACCTGTCCTTACCTGTACAAATCTCACCTGTGTTCTGTAAATTACCTCTACTTGTCTAAAATCACCTCGTAATCACCTCGTTCCCCTCCGTTTCACTCTTCTTTTTACCTTTTTTACCTGTTCAAAACCACATCACTCTCATTTTCCATAATTCACACCTTGCTCACCTGTGTTATATTAATTACTCCTACCTGTCTAAAATCACCTCTCCACCTTATTCCCCTCCGTTTCACTCTTATTGTTTACCTTTCCTACCTGTTTATAATCACATCTTCACTCTCATTTTCTACAATTCACACCTTGCTCACCTGTACAAATCTCACCTGTGTTCTATTAATTACTCCTACCTGTCTAAAATCACCTCTTAATCACCTCATTTCCCTCCGTTTCACTCTTCTTTTTACCTTTTCTACCTGTTCAAAACCACATCTTCACTTTCATTTTCTATAATTCACACCTGTTATTCACTCCTTTTCTTACCTGTTCAAAACCACATCTTCATTACTCTTATTTTCTAATATTTACACCTGTTATTCACTCTCCTTTTCTACCTGTTCAAAACCACATCTTCACTTTCATTTTCTACAATTCACACCTGTTATTCACACCTTTTCTTACCTGTCCAAAAACCACATTCTAATTAACCTCATTTCCCTTTCTATTTCACACTAATGATAATCCAAACCTGTTCTCTTTACCTTTTCTCACCTCCTAATTACCTCCTCACACCTGTCACTATCCACACCTTTTCTCACCTGTCCCAAACCACATCCTAATTAACCTCATTTCCCTCTATTTCACACCTGTTCTTTTTACCTTTTCTCACCTGCTAATTACCTCCTCACACCTGTCACTATGCACACCTTATCTCACCTCTCCAAAACCCATCTCTAACCCCTTCTCCCCTTTCTCTCCCTCTCCTCCACAGCTTAAACAGTCCATGAAGCTGAAGAAGGAAGGCAACTCGTTCAAGCTCAGCGGGGTTCGAAGGAGCCACGCGGGCCAGTACGTCTGCCGCATCGAGACTTCGCCCGCTATCGAGGTTGTGCATACTCTCGACGTGCAGTACCCGGCCAAGGTGAGCAAAGGTGTTGGGAGAGGGAACACATAGGAACACATAGGGAATTGGGGAGGAGATAATGGGGAACGGTAGAATGAAGAAGGGAAGGTAAGGTTGTTAAAAGGATAAGCAAGGCAAGGATATGGAAGAGAAATATAAGAACGTTAAAATGGAAAAGATATTTGTATTGGGGAACTGGACAGGTAGGAACAGGTAGACGAGGTGAAGGTGTGAGTGGGGAAGGGAAGATTGTTAAAAGAAGAAGGAAAGTAAAGGAAATGGAGGAGGAATATAGGAACGTTAGTTTGAAATGGAGTTAAAATGGAAGAGAGGATATTTGTATTGGGGAACTTGACGGGTAAGAACAGGTAGAAGAGGTGAAGGTGTGAGTGGGGAATGGAAGGTTGTTGAAAGAAGGAAAGTAAAGGAAATGAAGAAGTATGGGAACGTTAGTTTGAAATGGAGTTAAAATGGAAGAAAAGATATTTATATTCTAGGTATTATATCTGTATTGGGGAGATGGACAGGTAAGATCAGGTAGACTAGGTGAAGGTGTGAGTGGGGAAGGGAAGGTGACTGGAAGAGAGTAGATGGGGGAGACAGAGGAGAGTGGGAGGAAGGGAAGGTCAGGTGAGTTTTGCAGATAAGAGTTAACAGGGAGGCAGAGAAGACGCTATTATGTTGGGAAAGGAAGGAGGAAGAAAATAAAATAACGTTGAGGAAAGGAAAGATGAAAACGAAGAGATAGAAGAGGAAGAGAAAGCGAAGGAAAAATAGATGTTTGTTGAGGATGAGGAGGGAAAGAGGACAGGTATGCTAGGATGCTGGGCAGGTAATGAAGATGAAATGGAAGGAGATGAGAGATGATGATGGTGGTGGTGGTGATGGTGGTGGTGATGGGAGGTAAAGGGTAATGGAGGTGTTGTTTTATGGTAGTAGTTAAACTTAATGGTGGTGACAATAATAGCAGAGAGAGAGAGAGAGAGAGAGAGAGAGAGAGGGAGAGGGAGAGAGATGCATGCGAGGAGGAGGAGGAGGAGGGGAGAAAAAAAGGGAGAGAGGGAAAATAATACACCAGGGAGTTGTTAGGACCTGGTGATGGAGTAGAGTGTAAAGAGGAGGAGGAGGAGGAGGAGGAGGAGGAATGGTTGTATGGAATGGGCGTGGTGGTGTCGGCAGGAAAAGTGGAGGGAAGGGG
Organism: Eriocheir sinensis; assembly: GCF_024679095.1. Classification (NCBI taxonomy): domain Eukaryota; kingdom Metazoa; phylum Arthropoda; class Malacostraca; order Decapoda; family Varunidae; genus Eriocheir; species Eriocheir sinensis. The sequence goes on along the minus strand of NC_066550.1, from coordinate 11,888,125 downwards.
AAGGAATGAAAAGGAGATTAAGTAAAGGGGAGGAAAAGTAATGTTAAGGGAAGGAGGAGGAGGAGGGATAACAGCAGGAGAAGAAGGAAGATGAAGGAGAATGAAGGCAGTTTGAATTAAGAAGAGGAAAGAGAGGAAAATAACGAAGTGGGAGAAAGAGGAAAAGAAAACTAGAAATATAAAGAAAACAGGAATAGAAGAATTAGAAGAAAGAAAGGGAATGATAAAGAACACTAACAGGAGGAACTGATATAGGAGGAGAAGGAGAGAAAGGAGGAATAAAAAAACACACACACGAACACACACACATCAAACAGCCTATCCCACAACCAAAACAAACAAGCAAAACAAAACAAGAATAAGAAAAAAAACAAGACAGGAAATAGGAGGAGAAGGAGAAAGAGGAGGAATAAAAAAACAAACAAAACACACACACAAACACACACACACATAACCAAAACAAACACACAAACAAACAAGCAAAACAAAACAAGAATAACAAAAAAACAAAAAACACACACACAAACACGCACACAGACAACCACACAAACATTCCACTGACACACTCCACCTTTAAAATCTTTCCTTCACTCCAAAACCAATTACCAAACTACTCAGGTGTCACGCTACCCTTCCCCCTTCCCTTTCCCTTTCTAACAGGTGCGCCGCGTCAGCCCCGAGGTCCAACACGTGACGCAGGGATCAAGCGTCAAACTGGAGTGCCGCGCGGACGGTAACCCTGCGGCCGCTATCAGCTGGAGCAGGAAGCAAGGTCACCTCCCCTCCGGCTCCCAGTCCGAGGAGGTGAGTGAAACGTGAGGGGAAATAAAAGGAGAGGAAGGGAGGGATTAAGGTGTTTGACGGATGCCTGTAGAGAGAAAGAGAGAGAGATGCTTGACTAGAAACGAAGAAAAATATCTGAAATTTGTCTTAAGGGGAAAGGGAGAAGAGAAAGAAGAGAGCAGAATGAAAGGGAGAGGAGAGAAAAGTGTTTGAAGGATACCCTTAGAGAGAAAGAGAGAGATGCTTGACTAGAAACGAAGAAAAATATCTGAAATTTGTCTTAAGGGGAAAGGGAGAAGAGAAAGAAGAGAGCAGAATGAAAGGGAGAGGAGAGAAAAGTGTTTGAAGGATACCCTTAGAGAGAAAGAGAGAGAGAGATGCTTGAGTTGAAACGAAGAAAAATACCTGGAATTTGTCTTATGTGGAAAGGGAGAAGAGAAAGAAGAGAGCAGAATGAAAGGGAGAGGAGAGAAAGGTGTTTGAAGGATACCCTGAGAGAAAGAGAGAGAGAGCAGAATGAAAGGGAGAAAAAGATGATTGTCTTATGTGGAAAGGGAGAAGAGAAAGAAGAGAGCAGAATGAAAGGGAGAGGAGAAAAAGATGATTGAGGGAGAAAGTTGTTTGATTGATGCCTGTAGAGAGAAAGGGAGAGAGATGCTTGAGTTGAAACGAAGAAAAAAATACCTGGAAGTTGTCTTAAGGGGAAAGGGAGAAGAGAAGGAACAGAGAAAAATTACTTAGAAGATGGAGAAAAGGAGAGGAAAGAAAGATGATTGAAAGATGCTGAAAAGAAAAGGAGAAAAAATACGAAAAGAGAATGACCAGAGTAGATGAAGAAGAGGAAGAGGGAGAGATGGATAATGTTGGATGCTGCGAGAGGCGAATAGAAGGAAGGAGAAAGGAGATTTAAGATAGAGAGGAAGGGAGATGAAAACGAGGATGCTGAGAATGAGATGAACAGAGGAAATGGAAGATGAGTGAGAATATTAAGAAAGGGAGATAAAAAAGAGAGGATGCTGAGAAAGAGGTGAATAGGAAGGAAGAAGAAAGATGAGTGAAGATAGAGAGAAGAAGGGAGATGAAAAAAGAGGATGCTGTGAAAGAGATAAACAGGGAAGATGGAAGATGAATAAAAACAGAGAAAGGGAGATAAAAAGAAGATGCCACGTGGATGCTGAGAGATATAGAGAGAACTAAATGGAAGAAGAAGGAGAAGGAGAAGATAAAGGGATACAAATATAGATACTGCAAGAGATGAATAGAGAAGATGGAAGCAAAGTAAGACGAACGAGAGGAGAAAGAGAAACGAAGATGATAAAAAAAGAGAGAGAAAGGATGCTACCGTGGATGCTGCGAGAGAGAGAGAGAGAGAGAGAGAGAGAGAGAGAGAGAGAATGGAGAGGAGTGAAGATGGAGATGATAGTGTTCCAGATAGCGTTGGCGTCTTCTTTGATGCCCAGAACGTTGCTGAAGGCGAGGAAGAGAAGGAGAGAGGGAGTATAAATATAAATGGATATGGTTGTGATGGTATTGGCAGCCGCAGCAGTAGTAGTAGTAGTAGTAGTAGTAGTAGTAGGTGTTAATGGTAGTGATATAAGTAGAGATTGTGGAGTAAAAGTAAAGAGTTGAGATGCAAAATGTGTTAGTAAATTAGAGTATAGAAAAGTTGGTAAGGAAAGTAATATCAGGAGCATTATACGAATATTGTTAGTAGTGGTAGTAGTAGTTCTGGTGATATTACTGATTAGAGAAGAGCAAAAATAGAGGAAGTAGTAGTAGTAGTAGTAGTAGTAGTTAAGAGTAAACATTTGTAGCAGTTTTAGTGGTATTACTGATAAGAGTAAATAGAGAGGAAATAGTAGCAATAGCAACAATAATAATAGTAGTAGTAGTAGTAGTAGTAGTTAAGAGTAAACATTTGTAGCAGTTTTAGTGGTATTATTGATAAGAGTAAATAGAGAGAGAGAGAGAGAGGAAATAGTAGCAATAGCAACAATAATAGTAGTAATAGTAGTTGTAGTATTGTTAGTGTTGTCAATTAAAGTCCCTCTCCTCCCCCAGGGCCTGAGCATCACCCTGGGGGACGTTGACCGGCACGTGGAGGGAACTTACATCTGCACCGCCTCCAACGGCCTGGGCAAACCCTCCTCCGCCGAGATGACCGTCCAGGTGGAGTACCCCCCGGAGATCAACACGGAGCAGGTGAGTCTGGGCTAATTACCTGTCCCACACCTGTACTGATTGATTATGTGCCCCAAAACACCTTGATAGATAGTAGTATAGAGAATGGGATAGTAAAATGACGATGAGGAAGGATGGAAGGTTGGTTTCATATTACCTGTCAAAAACACCTGTACTGAATTTTTTTGTGGCAGGTGAGGAAGAGAGAGTTAATTGGGGTCTTACCTGTTTAAACACCATGGTTTCTTACTTGCCCAGAACACCTGTATTGCTTAATTATGTGTTTTGCCAGGTATGGAATAATTAGAGAGGAATGCGAATGAGCGGTTTCACATCTGTATATATTTTAGATAGTGGAAATTTGAGTAAAGTTAAATGAAACTTAAATAAATATCCTCCTCCTCTTCCTCCTTTCTTCTCCTCCTCCTCCTCCTCCTCCTCCTCTATCTCTCCTCCTCCTCCTTCGATTCCCGGGCGGAGTGGAAAAATTTGGGCGGCTTTTCCGATACCCTACGCCCCTCTCCACCCAGCAGTGAATGGGCACCAGGTATTAATAGGGGGTTGTGTCCCGTCTCCTGGGTTCTGTTCCCTTCTCCTATAATTCCTTCTCCTTCTGTCTCTCTTCGGCATATGACCACAGCCATATGTTGCGCCGACTAAACGAAACTTTCCAAACTTTCCTCCTCCTCCCCAGGCCATCCTACACACGGGGGAGGGTGACGAGGCCAAGCTGGTGTGTATCGTCCACGGTCGGCCCCCTCCCTCAGTCACCTGGTCACACAAGGGCAAGGTCGTCAGCCCCACCCGCCACGTCTCCTCCCACGACGGGGTGCACCGCCACACGCTGACCGTCAAGCAGGTGCAGAAAGACGACTTCGGGGAGTACACGTGTCTGGCGGAGTCCACCCTCGGCCGCACCAACAAGACGCTCAGGATTACAGGTGAGAGGTGTGATTGGTTGATTGGGTTGTTTAATTAAGGGGTTTTGGTGAGGTTTGGTTAGGTGTGGAAGGCTAATGAAAGTATAGGATGAAAAAAGGTTATTTGAGGTATAAAGAATGGTAAAAAAAAAGTGAACTGAAGAAGAGGAGGAAAATATGGTTGAAAAAAGTAAATTGAAGAAGAGAAGGATGAAAAGAGGTTGAAAAATAGTAAATTGGAGTAGGTAATGAACTAAAAGATGTTAATTGAAGTGTAGAATTGCAGAAAAATTGCTTATGGGAGAAAATGGTGAAAAAAAGATTGATTAAATTATACAATGATAAGAAAAGAAGATTAAGTAAAATACAAAAGATGAAAAAGCTAATTGGAGTATAGGATGATTAATTACCACTCGTTTCTGAACTCTTCTTTCCTCCTCCTCCTCTTCCTCCCCCCCTCCTCCTCCCCAGGGCTGCCCAGGACGCCGCGCCTCACCAGCAGCCCCGCCGGTGGTGAGAAGACCTCTTATACTCTGACGTGGCAGACGGAGAGCCACACGCCCGTCATAATGTACAGGATGCAATACCGAAAGCGAGGGGTGAGTATTTGGGGTGTTGTTGTTTTGGGGGGAACAGGGGGTGGAATGGGTGGGAAGGAAAGGGATAGACGGGTGAGTTTTGGGGAAAGGGAGGGAGGGAGAGATAGGGAAGGGTGGAAAGGGAGGAAGGGAGGAGGTGGGAGGGAAGAGTGGAAAGGGAGGGAGGGAGGAGGTGGGAGGGAAGGGAGGTAGAAAAAGAGGGGAAGGGTTAAGTTATATTGATCTTTCTTTCTTTTGTTTGATATGAGAAAGAGGGAAATACTAGGAATGGAGAGAGAGAGAGAGAGAGAGAGTAGATTTAATATTAGAAATAGAACGAGAGAAAAAGAATAATATGGAATAAGGAAAAGAAAGAAAAAACAAAGAAAAAAGGAAGGAAATACTAGAAATGGAGGTAGAAATAGAGAGATAGAAAGAAAGAGAGAGTAGATATAATGTTAGAAATAGAACGAGAGAAAAAGAATAATATGGAATAAGGAAAAGAAAAAAAAAACACCTTGCTCAAAAGATAAAAAAAAAAAACACTACTAATGAACTTTAGAGAAAAAAGCATAAGACAAAAAACAAACATTAGTCATTCAAAAAAATAGAAAAAAAAGACAAATTGAAAGATCGGAGAGCAGAAAAAAAGTGGCAATATGGCTCATAAAATTTTAGTACAGGGTTCGGGGTTCGGACAGGTGTGTGTGTGTGTGTGTGTGTGTGTGTGTGTGTGTGTGTGTGTGTGTGTTGTAGCACCGGAAACTGATAATGTTGTTGTTATTTTTTATTTATTACGCATATATGAAATTTGATATCTCTTAATTTTTTTTTTCATCTTTTTTTCTTCCTAATCATGTTTTTGACCTCTTTTTATTTCGCATATCATTATTTTTTTTTCATCTTTTTTTCTTCCTAATGTTTTTGACCACTTTTTATTTCGCATATCATTTTTTTTTCATCTTTTTTTCTTCCTAATGTTTTTGACCTCTTTTTATTTCGCATATCATTTTTTTTTCATCTTTTTATCTTCCTAATCACGTTTTGACCTATTTCTATCTCGCATATCATTAGCCTTCTCTTTTTCTTTAACTTCTCAACTCATTAACTCTACCCTTTGCCCTTTTTCTAATTTGATATCTCTAATTATGTTTCTTTTCTATCTTTTTTTATCTTGCTAATAATTTTTTTGACCTATTTTTATCTTATCATTAGCCTTCTCTTTCTTTACCTGTCTATTCATAAACACCTTCTCTTGGCCTTTTTTCTAATTTGATATCTCCAATTATGTTTCTTTTCTATCTTTTTTTTATCTTGCTAATAATTTTTTTGACCTATTTTTATCTTATTAGCCGTCTCTTTCTTTACCTGTCAATTCATAAACACCTTCTCTTGTTATTTTTTTTTTTGATATCTCATATATATTTTTTTTCTTTTTTTCTTTTTTTTTTAATAATTTTTATTTTTTTTTTATCTTATTTTATCTCTTTCTTTCTCTCTCTATACCTAAACACCTTCTCTACCTTTTTTTGGCCTTTTTTCTAATTTGATATCTCTAATTATGTTTCTTTTCTATCTTTTTTTATCTTGCTAATCATGTTTTTTACCTATTTCTATCTTGCATATCATTAGCCTTCTCTTTTTCTTTACCTGTCAACTCATAAACACCTTTTGAACATTTTTTTAATTTATCTGTTTTTTTCTATCTTTTTTTATCTTGCTAATCATTTTTTTGACCTACTTTTCTTGTTTATCATTAGCCTTCTCTTTTTCTTTACCTGTCAACTCGTAAACACCTTCTTTTGGCCCTTTTTTAATTCGATTTCTCTAATTATGCCTTTTTTTTATCTTTTTCTCACGCCAATCATCCTTTTTTTTCTTTACTTTTTACTACATAATCCCTCTTACCTGTCACCTGTCAACTCGTCAACAACACTTTTCAGTCTCCCTTGCACAGAACAACCTGATTTAATCCTTTTTCTCTGCCTTACCTGTTAATTAATTAGTCCCTTTACCTCTCCTTTATAGAACAACCTCAATAGCCCTGACATTACCTTTCCTGTAAACTCATTAGCCCCTTCAAAATTAGTTCCTTACCTTCAAATTCATTAACACTTTTTTTCCTCTTTCTCTCCTTGTATTTATCTTGTCACATTTATCATCACTTTCAAATTCCTTCCTTACCTTCAGATTCAGTAGGTTCTTCATATATCCTTCTTACCTTCAAATTCCATCCCTACCTTCAAGTTCATTAACACTTTTTTTCCCTCTTTCCTTTCCTGTCTTTACCTTATCGTCGCATGTATTAGCACTTTCAAATTCTTTCCTTCCTTCAGTAACTCCATATTTCTTTCTTACCTTCAAATTCCATCCTTACCTTCAAGTCCATTAACACCTTCTTTCCCTCACTGTCTTTATTTTGTCGTCGCATTTAATAGCACTTTCAAATTCCTTCCTTCCCTTCAGATCCAGTAACTCCCTCATATTTCTTCCTTACCTTCGAATTCCAACCTTACCTTCAAATTCATTAACATCTTCTCTCCCTCTTTCTCTCAATGTCTTTTTATCTTGTCGTCGCATGTAATAGCACTTTCAAATTCCTTCCTTACCTTCAGATTCAGTAGGCTCTCCATAATTCCTTCTTACCTTGGAATATCATCCTTACCTACAAATTCATTAACACCTGCTTTCCCTCACTGTCTTTACCTTATCGTCGCATTAATTAGCACTCTAAAATTACTTCCTTACCTTCAGATTCAGTAACATCTTCATATTTCTTCCTTACCTTTGAATAACATAACCTTTAAATTCACTACCGTCAGATTGTTTCCTTCCCGTCAAAACTATTAATTGCACTTTTATAAACCTTCCTTACCCTCAAAACTCTCAATGGCACTTTCAAAATCCTTTCTATCCCTCAAAACTCAAAATGGCACTTTCATTAACCTCCCTCACCTTCAAAACTCATAATGGCGCCTACAAATTCCTTTCTAACCCGTCATCTCAACACCTTCAAGTTCCTTTCTAACCTGTCCAACACCTACAAGTTCCTTTCTAACCTGTCCAACACCTACAAGTTCCTTTCTAACCTGCCTAATTAACACCTTCAAGTTCCTTTCTGGTCTGCCATCTCAACAACTTCTCTCCCTCTCCCACAGAACAACCTTATGAGTCAGTCTACCGGGCAATGGATCATCAGGCTTCTATCCCCCAATGGTCCCTCTGGCGGCCCTGCTGTTGCCCCGCTGTCCTCAGGCCCCGTGCAGTACATGAGCCACGCTATCACTGACCTCGAGCCTGCCACGGACTACGAGGCGAGGGTGGCCGTGGAGAATGAGTTCGGGTGGTCTGGTGACTCTGAGATCTTCCACTTCTACACAAGGAAAGGTGGGAGGATGAGCTTGTAGGGGGGGTAGGGAAGGAAGGAGGGAGGGAAACTTTGATATGCTTATGTGGAAGAGTTTTTTCAAAGGGCGAAGAGGAGATGTAGGAGAGAAAGGAGTAAAAACATTCATATTGACGCGTGGAAGAGAAATATAAATAGAGAAGGAGGAGAAAGATTGGTAGATTTGCGTGGAGGAAACACCAAAGAAAAGGGAGGAGAAGGAGGAAGAGAAGACGGAAGACAAGGAGGAGGAGAAGAAGGAAGCGAAGAAGAGGAGAAAATGAAATAGAGTAGAAGGGAAGGAAGAAGGGAGAATAGAGAGGAAGACAAGGAGGAGAAGAAGGAAGCGAGGAATGAAATGAAATAGAGAGTAGAAGAGAAGGATGAAGAAAGAAAGGAGAGGTGGAAAGTAGAAGGAAAAATATAAAAGAAAGGAGTGTGTTTGTGAGTGAGCGAGTGAGTGAGTTAAATCGAGTCTCAGAATGCTAAATAAAAGGTGAGAGACATTAGCGAAGGGAGGTGAGAAATAGAAAATGTTAATGACTGCAGCTGTGGCGTGTCAGGTGAGGGGAAGGTAGACAGGTATAAGTTGGAGACAGGTAAGCCAACAAGTATTTTAATTAGAGACAGGTAAAGGTGAAGGAGTGCCAAGAAAAGAGAACAAAGAATTATATTTTGTTAGAGAGAGAGAGAGAGAGAGAGAGAGAGAGAGAGAGAGAGAGAGAGAGAGAGAGAGAGAGAGAGAGAGAGAGAGAGAGACTTACAAAGGCTACCAGTACGAAAGACTTGTCAAGAGTATTAACACAAAACAAAAAAAGAAGAAAAAAAAAGCTGGCGGAGGAGATTAAGAAAAAGCGAAACAAAAAAATCTGAGAGACAGAGAGAGAGAGAGAGAGAGAGAGAGAGGGAGAGAGGGAGAGGGGGAGGGGGAGGGGTATACTTTTCCTTTCCACACGCTTCGCAGTATATCACAGGTAGAACCATGCAGGTAACTCGGACAGGTAAATCTCTTCCGCCGCCTTACCTGATAACGCTGGCGACTTTACATTTCCTCAGCAGCGAAGGTAAACACGAGGCTCTGGGTTGGTCGGCTTACCACTGCGTATATCTCCTCCTTTGCAGTTCAAAAGGTTCATATTCCTGAGCTTACCTGGCGCCCATTACGAATTTTCCAAGCCCACAGAGAAGACTGACGGGGATTTCATTGGTAGTTTTGTCCCGTTCAATGTATGGAGGTCATGTACAGCTGTCACTGGGGTCACAAAGCAGTCCATTAAAAGCCAAGCAACGTCTAAGAGAGGATTTTCATACAGGCTTCCCGCGCGTAACCATCACCTGTGCACGCAAAACCGACCTCTCTATTGACGTTACCTGCGTGTGTGTGTTTGTAATTGATGCGATTTTACAGGTGAATGATAATAACTCGGTGCATTTCAAACTTTCATCTTTGTTTACCTGTTTACCTGGGATCGGCGTTTCTACAGGTAAATGATAAAAATTCGATGCATTTCAAACGTTCATCTCCTTACCTCTGTTTACCTGTTTACCTGAGATTGGCGTTTCTACAGGTAAATGTCAACGTAGATGCATTCCGATTCCCTTAACTTACCTGTAATCAACGTGTTTTGCCCCAGGTAGGAATTTAATCAACAGGTATCGTCCCCAAACCGACCTTGATATATACCTTACCTGTTTGTTTGTAATTAATGCGTTTCTACAGGTAAATAATAGCTAATCCATTCATTCAGATTAATTACCTTACCTGTAATTAACCTTTCTTATTACCTGTGTTTACCTGTATGCGTTTCTACAGGTAAATAACAACAACAACAATGACTTTTAACTCCTAAGACCTACCTGTAATCTACCCTTCATGTCTCAGGTAGGAAACTCATTAACAGGTACGCCAGGTAATTAGTTAAGTCTCATGTGTTATAGATATTCCCACGGTTCACCTGGTAGCTTTTCCCATGACCAGGTGTTGTCGGTTAGGTAGTTATACATGGCAGGGGTCCGAAGTGTGTTCCGGGGATAAGCGTGTCGACAGGTGAACCACTCCGCCAGGGGAAAGGTTTATGCAGGAAAGCCGTGTTTTTAATATTCATCAGATTGGTTTAACATGGCTACCCCGATGTGTGTGTGTGTGTGTGTGTGTGTGTGTGTGTGTGTGTGTGTGTGTGTGTGTGGAGCAATTGACATTCCCCTCACAGTCCTCGACCCCTCTGTGTGTGTGTGTGTGTGTGTGTGTGTGTGTGTGTGTGTGTGTGTGTGTGTGTGTTTCTCTCGCGGTATAACTTTCTTTCAAACACACACACACACACACACACACACACACACACACACACACACACACGTCCTAATCAATGTTACTTATTGTCGGAAGGATGTTTTGAAATCTTGCTCACGCCCTCTCTCTCTCTCTCTCTCTCGCTCTCGCTCTCTCTCTCTCTCGCTCTCCCTTAATTTGATTCTCTTTCGTTTGAACACCAAATATTGCGTTCTCAAATTCTCAATATTTCCAAACATTAATAATATTCGTTTTGGACCAGCAGAGTGTTTGAATATTTGCAGGTGTGATGTGCCTGTTATTTAGTTACCTGAGCCCCGTGATTCTCTCTCTCTCTCTCTCTCTCTCTCTCTCTCTCTCTCTCTCTCTCTCTCTCTCTCTCTCCTCACCTTCTCTTCATTCTCCTCCTCTTCCTCTTCTTCCTTATCCACTTCCCTCTTCTCCTTCCATTCTCTTCCATATCTTAATTCCCTTCCTTTTCCTTCTCTTTCTTTCCTCTGTTTCTCTCCTTCCTCTCTCCTCTTCGCCTCCTCCCATTTCTCACATTCTCCTCTTCACTTGTTCCTCATTCTTACTTCCCATTCTCCTTTCTATTATTTTCTTCAGCACTTCTCTCCTTCCTTCTTTACCCCTTCCCCCTCCCTCCCCCTCCTCCTCCCCCCCCCCCCTCTCACCTGACAAACCCAGGTGTACTAACTCAATTAAAAGTATCAGTTTGCCCAATTTTTACTGCTTGGTCTCAGGGTGCATCGATCGCTGAGCCCCGAACCGAGATTTTACTGGAGGCGAGAGAGTGGAAGAATGTGGCGAGGAAAAGAAAGAAGGGTAAAAGAAAGAGGAGAAAATAAAGAGGAAGAGAGAGGGAAGTGTAAAGGACCCTTGACCTCTTGGCTAAAAATATAAATAAGTGGAGTTGTTGCCAAGATTGAGAGAGGGAGGAAGAGGAAGAAAGAAGGGAGACAGGGAAAGAGGAAGAGGGAAGAAGGGAGGGAAGCGAGAGAGAGGAAGGGAGAGGTGATGTATTGGAAGAATGAAGAGAGAAAGGAGGAAAGTAGGAAAGGACACACGAGAGAAAGAGAAGGAGAAAATATACGTAGATTGGAGGAGGAATAGAGAGAAAGTGTGAGAGAGAGAGAGAGAGAGAGAGAGAGAGAGAGAGAGAGAGAGAGAGAGAGAGAGAGAGAGAGAGAGAGAGAGAGAGAGAGAGAGAGAGAGAGAGAGAGAGAGAGAGAGAGAGAGAGAGAGAGAGAGAGAGAGAGAGAGAGAGAGAGAGAGAGAGAGAGAGAGAGAGAGAGAGAGAGAGAGAGAGAGAGAGAGAGAGAGCAGAGACAGACGAGAGACAGACGAGAGACAGACGTAGAAGACAGTAATAGAGAGAGAATGAAAGATAAAAAAAAAAGAGAAAATAAAGATAGATAAAAAAATAGGATGATTGACAAGGCAGATGATAAAAGAAAATAATAGAAAACAAAAGACAAGAATTAAAGAAACGATGAGGAGGAAGAGGAGGAGGAGGAGGAGGAGGAGGAGGAGGAGGAGGAGGAGGAAGAAGAAGAAGAGGAGGAGGAAGAAAAGAAAGGAAAAAATTTAGGTCATAATAATAGTTTTGTTTTAATTTCATCTTTTCTTTCTTTAATTCTCTCGCCATTTTCCTTTTTTTATTCATTTTCAGAACAAATTCCAAAGTGTACTTCATGTTTTTCTGTTTGTTTGTTTGTTAATATACATAATACGTGTCTGTTTTTTTGGTCTCTGTTTGTTTGTTTGTGTATATATCTATTGTCTCTGTTTTATCTATGTTTGTTTGTTTGTTTATTTGTCTGTGTCTTTGTTTGTTTGTTTGTGGCAGGGAAGTGTTTGTTTTTGTGTTTGCATGTTATGTGTTTGAACTGTATTTGTTTTTATCATTCAGTAACATATCCATCGCCATAGTCAATAATAATTAATAATAATAATAATAATAATAATAATAATAATAGAAAATAGAGAAAAGAAGGAAGAAAAAGAGAAGAAAAGGAAAGAAAGAGATAATGAAGAAGAACAAGAACGAGAAGTAGAAGAAAAGAAGGAAGAAGAAAGAGAAGAAAAGGAAAGAAAGATATAAGAAAGAAAAAAAGCGACAAGAAACACGTTAATAAATAATGAAGAACAAGTTAAAAGAAGATAAGATTTAAATAGACTCAGGAAACACGAAGAAAACTACGATTGGGAGGAGAAAAAAGTACAACGAACAAGTGAATAAATAATGAATAATAGTAATAATAATAATAATAATAATAATAATAATAATAATAATAATAATAATAATAATAATAATAATAATAATAAACGAAGTAAACGAAAATTAAAACAAAAACCGTAAGAGGATTAATTTTTCGTAACTTTATTTCAACATTTACCTGCTTACCTTTTCTTTAGAGGAACATGAAGCAAAAAATAAATAAAAGTGAAAAAATAAATAATAATAATAATAATAATAATAATAATAATAATAATAATAATAATAACGTTCAGAATTAATTACTTTACTTTCACCCACACTAACTCGTTTAATCAGTCTTATTTTTGTCATAACTACTAAGAGGAACAAATAAAAAAAATAATAACAATAACAATACTAATAAAGCCAGCAGTAAAATCATCGCGAACGGAACATTTTGCAATAGCCGCGTTAACCTCAGCGTCCAATGTCAACCTTTTCTCCTTTTTTTCCATTATTTAAGTCGGGGAGCGCGCGCGTGTGGAGGTCTCTAGGGAAAGGTTATTAATTAAAGTCGATACACCTGTTGACCTTACCTGCTGATATTGAATTGGAGGTAAAGATTTTTGTGGCTTTTATTAGCAGGACAAGTTGACACACACACACACACACACACACACACACACACACACACACACACACACACACACACACACACACACACACACACACACACACACACACACACACACACACACACACACACACACACAGAAAAGAGTGAAAGAATGAAAGAAAAGACAAGGTAAATATAAATAGGTAAATAATTCGTGGTTCAGAAGAAAGAAAGGAAGAGAAGGAAAAGGAGAGGGACTGCAAGAAGGGGAAGACGACGATGAAGAAGAAGAAAAAGAATGAGAAGTAGGAGAAAAGTAGGAAGAAGAAAGAAGGAAAGGAAAGAAAGAGATTATAAAGAAAAACCGCGACAAGAGACAAGTTAATAAATAATGAACAAACAAAAAGAAGATAATATTTAAATAGACTCAGGAAACACAAAGAAAAACTACGATTAGGAGGAGAAAAAAAGTACAACAAACAAGTGAATAAATAATGAATACTTGTTTAGAGAAGGTGAATATATAAATAGACAAAGAATAAACAACAACAAAATCTTATTCTTGATTGAGAGTAAAAAATAAACCGCGAATAAATACCAATAACGAAATAAAACTTCCATTACCGATTCAGATGAAGATTATAATGAACTAAAACAGACACTCGCATCCCTAATTTAAAACGGGAAAGAAAATAAAGCAAATCGGACAAAAAATAAACATGCAAATTCAGAAGACTAAATTTTAACATCCAAACAAACAAAGATAAACAAAAATATAAACACAGCAAATTTCGAGTATAAAAAGATAGAACAAGACACAGACAAATAAAGGTGTAGAATGCAACTCACTCACCTTGATTAATTAGCTTACCTGTACGTCACCTCACCTGTGCATACCATTAAGATCACACCTGTCATCTCACCTTGAATAGAGCCCCCAACCACAACCACCACCACCACCTCCTCCACCTCCGCCCCCGCCTTGATGTCTGAAGTGGCGTCTGGCTACCAAGGTTTGTCCGACGTGATGCCCACTAACACAACACTAACCTACTTACATTGACCTACTATCAAAGTGGAAGTACTTACCCATTAATAGATACTGGCACTTATTCTAACTTGCGTTTCTTCGGTACTAAAGAGAATGGAAATTACTTAACCCTTATACTGAACACACTAACATCAAATTATTAACACCTTTACTAACAAACATAGTGGAAATACTAACACTAACGCACTAACACTAATATACTAACACTTACTCGCTAACTTACACAACTAACACACTAACACATAGAGAGGAAAGTATTGTTGAGAGACTAACAAATGGAATACTAACACTTTTTTTTAATTTTTTTAGAGGAAGAAAAAAAGCAAGCGAGTGTACTGTGATGTGTATTTTTTTGTTTGTGTTCAGCTGAGTAATCTTTTTTTTTTTTTTTTTTTTTGTGTGTGTGTGTGTGTGTTCCTGCTTTGTGTTTTATTTTTCCTGTGTAATACGCTTGAAGTTGTTTTTGTTTTGTGCGTTTTTTTGTTTGTTTCTTTTTCATCTTGTATATATTTGTCTGTCTGTCTTTATTCTTTCCCTCTGTTGAATATGTCTGTTGTATCTGTGAGTCTGTGTCATCTTTATTTATCTTTATTTCTTGTTTATTTGTTAGTTTTTATTTATCTCCTCTTTCACTTTTGTTTCCTTTATATTCCTTCCTGTTTATCCTTTCCACTTTACCGTTTTCTGCATATTCATTTTCTATCTGTTTATCTTTTTGTTTCTCGCTTATTTTCCGTTTTTTTATCAGCTTTGTTTCCCGGTTACTTAAGTTTATCAGATTATGTTTCTCTTCTTCCCTTTTTTTGTGTGTGTCTGTGTCCTTCGTTTCATCTCCTTTTGCTGTTTCTCTGTATGTCTTTTTATCGTTTCCTTCTGTTTCTTTTTGTTATTTTTCCTCGTTTAATGTTTATTTGTGTTTGTCTATTCTCTTCCTCCTTTCAATGGTCGTATCTGTTTCTCTGTTTGTCTTTTTATTCTTTTATTCTGTTTTCTTTTGTTATTTTCCTTCTTTTCCTGTTTATTTGTGTTTTTTTTTATCCTGTTCCTTCTGTTCCTCCTTTCAATGTCTCGTATCTGTTTCTCTGTACGTCTTTTTTATTCTTTCCTTCTGTTTCTTGTTTGTGTTTGTTTATCCTGTTCCTTCTGTTCCTCCTTTCAATGTCTCGTATCTGTTTCTCTGTACGTCTTTTTTATTTTTTCCTTCTGTTTCTTGTTTGTGTTTGTTTATCCTGTTCCTTCCCTTCCTCCTTTCAATGTTCTTTCTCTGTTTACCTTTTTATCCTTTCCTTCTGTTTCTTGTTTATTTATGTTTGTTTATCCTGTTCCTTCCCTTCCTCCTTTCAATGTTGTTTCTCTGTTTGCCTTTTTATCCTTTTCTTCTGATTCGTGTTCTATTATTTCATGTTTCCGTTCTCGCCTTTCTTGTGACTTATCCTTTCCTTACCCGTTTCATTATTTATTATTTTTTTATTATTGGTTATTTTTCTCGCTGTCTGTTTCCTCGCCTTTGCTGTGGCTGAATTTTCTCATTAGATTTATCATTTACTGCTAGTCTTTATTTTCTGGCCGCGTTCCGAATCCCGCTCAGTCGCATTAATCGTAAATATTTGAAGGGCCCGAGACGCATAATTTATCATTTGTCGCTAATGAGGCTTGACAGATTGTTAATGAAGTATACAGTTGTTATGAAGGTGCTTATGCGCGCGTGTATACTTTTTTATTTATTTTTCATACTGCCGGGGTAGAAAATATAATATCCTAAAAATGGAGGGGGCTTCGTGGTGCAGTGGTTAGCACACTCAGCTCACAACCGAGAGAGCCCGGGTTCGATTCCCGGGCGGAGTGGAAAAATTTGGGCGGCTTTTCCGATACCCTACGTCCCTGTCCACCCAGCAGTGAATGGGTACCAGGTATTAATCGGGGGTTGTGTCCCGTCTCCTGGGGTCTGTTCCCTTCTATAATTCCTTCCCCTTCTCTCTCTCCGGCATATGACCACAGATGTTGCGCCGACTAAACGAAACTTTACAACTTTTCCTAAAAATGGAGAATACATAATACTGAAAAGAAAAGGAACTAAACTGAGTCGTATTTTTCGGTCGTTTTCACACTAATATCACTTCGGAAATAAAGTATAAATTGCTTTTGTTTTGTGAGATCTGTCGTACTCGGAAAAATATAATCGTGGAAATAGCAAAAGCGTGATATTAAAAAAAGAAAAAAATGGAGCCAAAATTATGCCGTATTTTTCGTTCATTTTCGCACAAATATTACTCGTTGGAAAAGTATGAAAATTAACTGTCTCTGAATTTTTCGTTTTTTTTTTTAGAATCGTTATATTTTCCTAATTTTCACATCGATTTTTCATTTATAAACTTTCGATTTGGCTTCGTAAATTTTGGGTTGGTATAAGATTTTTTTGGGGTTACTGAACACATTTTAAGGGGCTCAGCAAACTTGGGGGTTCGCTTAATATTTTTCTTTATATTTGTTTAAAGTTTTGGATTGATCGAACAAGGATCAGCAAATTTTCGGGTTTGTTTGTTTAATTTTGGGGTTGGTCTCACATTCTGGGGCAGAGAGAGAGAGACAGACAGACAGACAGAGACAGACAGACAGAGACAGACAGACAGACAGAGACAGACAGACAGAGACAGACAGACAGAGACAGACAGACACAGACAGACAGACACAGACAGACAGACACAGACAGACAGAGACAGACACAGACAGAGACAGACAGAGACAGACAGAGACAGACACAGACAGACACAGACAGACACAGACAGACAGAGACAGACAGAGACAGACAGACAGACACAGAGACAGACAGACAGACAGACAGACAGACAGAGACAGACAGACAGACAGACAGACAGACAGGCAGGCAGAGACAGACAGACAGGCAGGCAGAGACAGACAGACAGACAGGCAGGCAGGCAGAGACAGACAGACAGGCAGGCAGACAGACAGACAGACAGACAGACAGACAGACAGACACAGACAGACAGAGACAGACAGAGACAGAGACAGACAGACAGACACAGACAGACACAGACAGACACAGACAGACAGAGACAGACAGAGACAGACAGACAGACAGACAGAGACAGACAGAGAGAAAGGTAAATTGAGAGATCGACAAATATTAAAACTAGGATTGGTGGAACTCACTTTAGGGGTGACAAAACAGACTGGAATTGGGTTAGAAGACTTTGGGAATGGTTTAACACGCTCGGGCTGACTTAACTCACTTTGGGGTCGGTTTAAAAGACTGTTGGATTTCCTTAACCCGTCCGCTGCGATTGGCACGGATTTCGCCTTCACTGGTAGCCTGGTAACATATGCTCCCAGGTCCTTCTCTGCCTCTGTGGTGGGTAGTGGAGCGTTTCCCATGTGGTATTGGTGTGCTGGATATCCCCTCCCAAGATGCATGACCGCACATTTTTCTTCACTAAATTGGAGGAGCCACTGTTTGTTCCACTCCTGTAGCTTGGTAATGTCTTCTTGTAGGAAATCCGCATCCAAGGGGTCAACACGTCACGTTCTGGTTGACCTGACAAATATTTCGAGTCATAAACATTCGGCCGAGGTGTTCAACTATTGGCGAAGTTCGGAGCGTCACGTCTCGGGCTGTTTGGGCGGCGGGGTCCATCGATGCATAATTAATGTCCCTTCCCTAATGCAATTCCAGGCAGAAGAGCAGGTAATCAAGCCTAATTAGCGTGTTTGAGCCCACCTTCCACGCGTCACAATTGCTCCTCGGGAAAACAGACAATAATAAATGAAGGAGTGGATGTGAAAATACGAGGAATTGACTTCATCTTTCTTTTTTTTTTTTTTTAGTGTAAATATGACCATGGTTATCGGGATTATTATTATTATTATTATTATTATTATTATTTTTTTTTTTTTGGTTTCGTGTATTAAGTTTCATGACACCCCTCTCTCTCTGTCTGTCTCTGTCTCTGTCTCTGTCTCTGTCTGTCTCTGTCTCTCTCTCTCTCTCTCTCTCTCTCTCTCTCTCTCTCTCTCTCTCTCTCTCCCTCTCTCTCTCTCTCTCTCTCTCTCAGGACGGTAATTGGACACGTCACTTCTGTTCATCATTAGTTCGCTGACAAGAAAGAAAACGGACATTATGAACCTGCTTTGTCCATTTTCTGTTGGTGCGAAACTCTTTAATTTGTAATCTTTTTTAAGTAGGACTAAACTATACTAACTTGTACTACTAACGCCGTGTAAGTAGATGTGTGTGTAGTGTGATGTTAGTGATGTTATTATTGTTATTGTTAGTTTTATTTTTATTATTTTTATTATTATTATTTGAGGAAGTTTTTGGACGTAATTGTTTTCTGAAAGTTTTGTTGATTTTTACTTAATTTTCCTTTACTTTTCTATATTTTCCTATTTTCCTGTTTTTTTACTGAAAGGTTTATTGATTCTTCCCTAATTTTCCTTTCCTTTACTGTATTTTCTGAATTTTTTTATGATCTTTTATTCTTTCCTTTTCTTTATTTTCTTTCCATTTCTTTTTTTTCTATTTTCATTCATATATTTTTCTTTTGTTTTCCTCCTTTATTTTCCTTTTTTTATTTCCTCTATTCCTTTGTTTTCCTTATTTTCTTTTTATATTTCCTTCCTTTTCTTTCATCCTTTATTTTATTTTCATATTTTCATTCTTCATTTTCTTCCTTCTTTCTTCCTTTATTTTATTTCCCTCTTTGGATTATCATTATTCTCTTTATTTCCTTCCTTTATTCTCTTCCTCACTATATTCCTTTCTGTATTTCCTTACCTTCCTTTACATCCCTAAGTATTCCCTAAGGTTAACTGACACACCTTGACTCTGACCTCGCGCGTGGCTCTGTGTACCTGCGCGCGGCCTCACCTGTGCGAGCTAATTAATATCTCAAATCAGGCTTCGGCCCATTCACGACTCGCCCCCCGCCCGATATTTAAGGCTTCGCTGGTAATTAAACCCTTTCACGAGAGGGCCATACGCGAATTCCTCTTTTCTTCTTCATTATTTTGCTCATTACCATTCGGCTTTTTTTGTTTTTGTTTTTTTTGTTTTGGGTTCGCAAAATTTTTCTTCTCTTCGTCTTTATTTGCTTTGGTATCTTTTTTTTTGTGTGTGTTTTGGGTCATTAACGAATTTCTCTTTTCTTAATTATTTTCCTCATTACCGTTTAGTTTTTTGTTTTGTATTTTTGTTTTTTGTTTTGGGTTATTCGCAAATTTTCTCTTCGCTTTGTCTTTATTTGCTTCACTATCATTTGTGTTTTTTGTTTTGTTTTGTGTCATTAACGAATTTCTCTTTTCTTCATTATTTTCCTCATTATCAATAGTTTTCTTGTTTTTGATTTTTTATTGTCCTGGTTTATGTATTTTCCGGATGACAGTTTGAAATATTAGTTGCTTTTTCTTGCGTGTTGGTAATTGTTTTAAAATGTATTCGTGTTTTGAACGTGTCCAGTTTTTCAGTTTACTCCTCCCCCCCAAAAATGGAGACCTTATTTTTACCTTCCTGTTACTTATGCAACCTTACATTTATATACGTATAGACCTTATCTTGACCTTTCTATTACTTTATCTTTATCTGTTATCTTTTCATACTTTATCTTTATCTGTTATCTTTTCATTTACCTGTCCAAAATATTACCTTATCTTCGCCTTCCTTTATTTTCGTCTCTTATTTTCTTTATTTTCTTCCTTTATTTTCTTTTTCTTCCTTTATTTTCTTTATTTTACTCCTTTATTTTCTTTATTTTCTTCCTCCTTTCATTTTCTTTATTTTCTTCCTCCCTTCATTTTCTTTATTTTCTTCCTCCCTTTATTTTCTTTATTTTATTCCTCTATTTTTTTTTCTTCCTTTATTTTCTTCATCTCCTTTTTTTTACTTCCTTTATCTTCATTTTCTTCCTCCCTTTATTTTTTTCATCCTTCCTTTTCCTTTCTTCCCTTCCTCTTGCCTTTACGTTTATAAAATATTACCTGTTTACATAATATTTTAGGGAGCATTAATTTTGTACGCCTATGAACCTTACTTACCTTAAACTTACCTTTCATTAACCTGTTGAACCTTGCCTATATGTACCTGTGAACCTTACCTTCCCTTTACCTTCCCTTTACCTTCTACCTTCCTAAATACTACCCTTCTATCACCTGTCCACCCAATTATCTTTACCTTTCCTGATAATGACTTACTTACCTGTGTGTACCTGTGGCAACCTATTAGTACTTTGCCCTCACCTTCCTATTACTTATGCAACCAATTATCTATACCTTACCTTCCAATTACCTGTGCAAACTTACCTGTGTTTACCTGTGGCTCACCTTCGCCCCGCCGTGGTGTGGGTGTTTTCTTACAGAGGTGGCGGTGGGGCAGTCGGCCAGCGGGGGCGTGCGTGCGGGCGTGGGCGCGGGGGTGTTCACTACGCTGCTTCTTGCCCTCATTCTCCTGTCCTAAGACCAGTGTGTGTAGAACTGAGGTGAGTTTGTGTTTTGTCTGTCTGTCTGTCTGTGTTTTTGTCTGTCTTTCTCATACCCAAATGGCTAAGCACACTTCCATTCCTCACTCTCCTGTCCAAAGACCCGTGTGTTTTGTATGTCTGTTTTTCTTTCTCTCTCTCTGGCTGTCTCTGTGTTTGTCTGTCTTTCTGATACCAAAATGGCTAGCACACTTCCATTCCTCACTCTCCTGTCCAAAGATTTCTTTCTCTCTCTGGCTGTCTCTGTGTTCGTCTGTCTTTCTGATACCCAAATGGCTTAGTACGCTTTCATTCCTCACTCTCCTGTCCAAAGACCAGTGTGTGTAGAACTGAAGTGAGTTTGTGTTTTGTCTGTCTGTCTGTCTGTTTTTGTCTGTCTTTCTCATACCCAAATGGCTAAGCACACTTCCACTCCTCACTCTCCTGTCCAAAGACCCGTGTGTGTAGAACTGAGGTGAGTTTGTGTTTTGTCTGTCTGTCTGTCTTTCTCTCTGGGTGTCTCTGTGTTTGTCTGTCTTTCTGATACACAAATGCCTTAGCACACTTCTTCCTTCCTTTATTTTATTCCTTCCTCTGTTATCTTTACTTCTTCCTTTCTTTATTTTCTTCCTTCCTTTATTCTCTTTATTTTCTTCCTTCCTCTTGTCTTTACTTCTTCCTTCATTTATTTTCTTTGTTCTTCCTTCCTTTATTCTCTTTATTTTCTTTCTTCCTCTGTTATCTTTACTTCTTCATGCCTTTATTTACTTCCTCCCTTTATTTTCTTTATTTTATTCCTTCCTCCTTTTCTCCCTTCCTTTATATTCCTCCATAATTTCCTTCACTCCTTTATCTTCTCCCATTCCTAACACTATCCAAGGAAGCAAAGAAGAAACAAGGAATAAGGAGAGTAATAGAGAGCATTCATTTCCTCGACCCAGTATTTAATTAGGTCACACTCGCCTCTTGTGTTCCTGAGAATGTTGAGCGTGAATGAATCTTCTTGGGACAACTTTGTGCAATTTAAATAACCGCCTGAAACTCCCGCCAGACACAGCACCTTCCATCTCTCTCTCTTTCTCTTTCTCTTTTTTCTCTCTCTCTCTCTCTCTCTCTCTCTCTCTCTCTCTCTCTCTCTCTCTCTCTCTCTCTCTCTCTCTCTCTCTCTCTCTCTCTCTCTTTTGCATTATTTAAAAGTTTCAACATGAATTTCCGGGAAGTATTTACTGTTGCGACAAACTTTACTTTTTTTACTCTTTAATAATGACCTTGAACACTCCTTAACAGCCTTCAATAATCTTCTTTTCTCTTTTACTCGGCTTTCCGGGCACGCGAGGCCATTGAAGATTCATTTTATCACCAGGGGGCAAGTTATATATATTGTAGACGAGTTTTATATATATACAAGACGGGTTAAATACACTGTGGTTTAGTTCTATATGTTGCAGATGGCGCCACTATAAACACTTGCCTGCGCCATAATGGGCTTAGGGTCGACCACCAGGCCCCTGAAGAAAGCCTACCGGCGCTATATAGGCTGGCACGTAAAAAAAAAAAAAAAAAAAAAAAGACCTTGTGTTGTTTCTGATTATTGGTTCCATAAAAATAGTTCGATGACTGTTCTGTCGATATATTTTAGCCACTTAACCACTTAACCACATAAACCGTAACACTTATCAATAACTCAGTAACTTCCTTTCTGAATATTG
Organism: Eriocheir sinensis; assembly: GCF_024679095.1. NCBI lineage: Eukaryota > Metazoa > Arthropoda > Malacostraca > Decapoda > Varunidae > Eriocheir > Eriocheir sinensis. The sequence goes on along the minus strand of NC_066550.1, from coordinate 11,865,948 downwards.
TAACGTTTATCACTTAAGTTACTTTCACTCTTTACAAACATTTTTTTTTGAGCCATAACTAAATATGCGGTAGTTTTATTTTTTTATCTTTCCTTTGTCTCTGTATCGTCAACATTTCTTATTTATCCATTGCTCCGCTTTGTCTCTTCAAAATACAACTCCTTCAAGACTTATATTGGTCATGATAGTATTAAAACATATTCAGAAACCATATTCTTACTCGTCTCTTGTTTATTTTTTGTTAGACGTCTTTGTAAACTTCATAAAACTTGGAAGCGGCAAGTAGCGGGCTTTTTTTTTGTGTACCTTTTTTTGTTGCCCTTGAGCCGTGTCCTTTAATGAAAAAAAATATATATTAAACCTTTAACTTATACAGATACCTCTTTCTTACTAGTTTTTTTGTTTGCTTTCTTTTCGTTAATCATTCTTATAAACCTTATATTAAACTCGTAAACCTTGTATAAAAAAACTTCTAAACCTAATATAAACCTTCCAGACCTTTTATAAACCACCTTCACCTAACTCACCTGTAATTTCTCTCCCGCACAGGTACTTTTAGGGTTCCTTCTCGCAGGTAAGGAAGGAGACGCCAAACACACACCTACACACACACACACTCACAGGTAGGAAGGACAGGTGTGGGGGCCTCTAATGGGAGAACGTGCCTCTTGTCCCGTCACCTCCTGTCCCTCCCTCAGACAGTAGCCAAGTAAGGTCAGTCAGTGTGCGAGGCGTGACGAAAAGTGAAAGCCGCGCAGTTGTATAAAGGGATGAGATTCTACAAGTTCCGGTGTTTGTACTGTAAGGTGTTTAGGAGCCTTTTGTGTGTTTGTTTTTTTATTTGGTCTTCAGCTCACGACTAGTATTTATATATTTTTTTTACATTTATATAATTTTCCGTTTTTTCTCTTTTTTTTTCATTTTTCTCAATTTTACTATTATTGCAAGTTTGCTTTCCCATTTGTTTCTTTTGATTCATGTTAAGTTCCGGTGTTTTAGGTATCTTAAAATGTTTGGAAGTGTTTTTTTCTTCGCTTTGTTTTTTTATTATTTTTCAAAACTACATATTTTTTTTACTTTTCTCAATTTTACTATTAGTGCAAGTTCAATTTCCCATTTGTTTCTTTTGATTCATATTAAGTTCCGGTGTTTTAGGTATCTTAAAATGAATGGAAGTGTTTTTTTTTTTTTGTCGCTTCGTTTATATTTTTTTTAAACAGTAGATAGCGTTTTTTATTTCATTTATTTTGCGCACACTGTAGGTAGCGTGGTGATTTTTTTTTATATATAATTCCTATAAGTATACTCCCTCATTTATCTTTGTGCCATTTATTTATTTACTTTATCTATTTTCATAATTTATTGCGTGGTAATAATATGCTCAGCTAGTTCGATAATCTCATGTACCTTTTAACTTTTTCGTCGATTTTCAATTTGTCAAAATTTATCTCAAAAGTTATCCAAAAAGCATAACACCTCGTTGTGCATAATTTCCACCAGTGTAACAAGAGTAATCATTTTAATTATTCATTGTCTTCGTTATTCCACGCACCAAAGACAACAATTTTTTATGTATAAGTTTCCCATACGTTAGTTATTCCAAAATTACGTGACATTCTTTACATAACTCCCAACAGTGTAACGAGGCATCATTTCAATCCTTCATATATCTTCTAAGTTATTCCGCCGCCACAGACACAACGCAACTTCCAAGATCAACAACGTTTGTCTCTTCTTCTGTGCAACGTTTATTTCCAACAGTGTAACAAGGCATCATTTCAATCCTTCTTATTATCTTCTAAGTTATTCCGCCGCCACAGACACAACGCAGCTTCTAAGACCAACGTTTGTCTCCTCTTGTGTGTAACGTTTATGTCCCGCGCAGACCAATGAGGAGGCTGACATGTGCACGTGAGAGTGTTTTAAGCTAATCCTGTGTGTGTTTTGTACTCTGGAAACGACCACCGGCGGGCGTCTTTGTAAAGTTGTATCTCGCCCGCCGCTGTGGTCCGTTCACGCTAACTTGGCGGACGAGCCCCTCCCTCTACCCTGTTTTTGATTTTAGAGGTATTTTTCAACGGGTCTTTTGTCAAGTTTTGCTCAGTTTTTCAGTTCTTCCGTATCCTATTTTTCCCCATCTTTGTTTTCTTTTCTTCATTCTTTCCACTTTTTCTCTATTTTTCCATTCTCTCAATTTCCTCCCTCCCCCCCCCACACACACTTCCTTTCCCCTCTTCCATTCCCTCCTTTTCCTCACTCCTTTCTCCCTCTCCTTCCTTCTATTCTATCCCTTTCCTCTCCCCTATCCCCCTTTTTCCCTCCATTTTCCTTCCCCTTTTTTCCCTTTTCTGAACCATTTATGTTTTCTGGGTTGTCACTTACCTGAAAATCACTACTTAATTGCCTCCACCTGTCTGTGTGCTGGAGGTAGGGAGGCTGGTCTTCTCCGCCAAGTTAGCGTGAACAGGGTCTTCTTCTAGGTATCCCGTGTAGCGTTTGAGTTCAGAGGTGACACAGGTGCGTCGGAAGGTGAGGCGGCCTGTTGTTACCTCACCTGTGCCCACCTGTGTTCACCTGTGTTCCGTTAATGAAGCTTCGTATTCGTGGTCATCATGAACTAACTCACTGTACAAATAATGAACACCTTTTTTTTTTTTTAGGGGGGGGCCAGAATTTTTGGGTGTAATGTGTAAGTCCTTCATAAGATCAGGTGAGAGGAGGGAAGAAAGGAATCGAGTTGTAGCACTTTTTTTTTACTACTTTTTATTGGTCAACTTCACACACAAAAAAGTAAGATTTTGTATAGAATTAACTCGTGATAGAACTTAACTTTTGTCTTATATTTTCATAAGTTTCACACACACAAAAAGCAATATTATTTATAGAACTAAACTTTTTGGTCACTTTCACATCCCAAAATTAAGATTGCGTGTAGCAGTAATTACTTTTCAATTCTATATATTTGTCAATTTCACACAAATTTTAAACTATAAGAATAAGTGAAAAGAAGAAAGGAATCAAGTCTTTTATAAATTTTCTTGGTCAATATCACAACAACAAACAAATAAGATTGTGTGTAAAGTAATATTTTTGGTCAATTTCACATCCAAAGAATTAATATTGTGTGTGGAACTATTTTTTTTGTGTGTGAAACCTATTTTTTGGTCACAATTTCACTAACTGGAATTTTAAGATCAAGCAAGGTGAGTTAATTTGTAGCTTAATCCTGCTTCTCTAACGTCAAAAAAAATCCCCTTAGTATTTAATTAGAAGAGGGAATATGAACCAATTTGATAGTTATTTTTATTTATTCAGATTAACTTAAATTTTTTGCTCATAATTTCACTAACTTGAAATGTAAAAACCAAGTAAGAGGATTTTTTTGGTTCATCTTGCTTCTCTTAAGATCAGTATTTGCCTGTTGCATTTATATAAACAATTAGTGCAAGGAATATGAAACAATTTGTCGCATTGTATTTTATCTCTTTGTCTTATGTAACAAAGTAATGATTATCGTGCCACGAGAACCTGTGTATATTGTAAAGGAAAACGCAACGCTCTTTTTTTATTAAGGGGATAACTTATGCATTTAACAATCTCCTCATGAATGTATTTGTTATGTGTCACACTCGCTAGCTCTCCTGTCTCTTTCTTTCTTATTATTTTCATCGGTAGGTTTTTAGTTTTTATTCATTTCCGTCATTCGTGTTCCCGAGGGAGATAACGAACACCATTGGCAAAACGTTCAAATGTGGATCCATTAGAGACAAACGTTCAAATGTGGATCCATTAAGAGACAAACGTTCAAATGTGGATCCATTAAGAGACAAACGTTCAAATGTGGATCCATTAAGAGACAAACGTTCAAATGTGGATCCATTAAGAGAAAAACAGTTTAAGTCACGGTTTGCCGCCGCGAGTACGTAAGAGGATAACGATGACGCGAAAGCTTTTTATTACGAATTTGGTGGCTTTGCAATGTAAAAAAAAAATCATTCTTGTATTTAGTATTGTTGGCTTCGGTGATTGAAAAATATGACGCGTTATTAATAAGTCTGGGAACAGCGATTAACGGGCCTTTTTTTTACACTTTTTTTTTTTTTTGTTGCCCTTGAGCTGTTTCTTTAGCTGTAAAAAAAAAAGTCATAGATTGCTGCAGCTACTGAATGATATAATAGGAAGAAAAAAAACAATTCGCTCTCGCCACTAAACGAATGAAGTTGACCACCTAAATGTTATGGATCAAGAAGTCATTGAACATTAAGTAATTTTAAAAAGGAGAAAATTCAGATTGTTTTGTAAAGAGACTGATGTTTGTAATGCTGTAATTGAGTGAACTTAATATCCAGACTTGCAGCATTAAATAAAAAAAAGAACGTTGATATTTGAAGAGAAAGATACAAATACTTCACTTATAATAGTAATCCAAAAACTACGATGATAAAATTAATACCAATTCCTTAAAAAAAATAATATGCTTTAATACGAGTAAAGAAAATACAACCTCGATAAGAATGAAAAAAAATACCTCGAAAGAAAAATTAAAACACGAAATTGATAATCCAAAAATCCAAAAAATACAGATCGAAAAAAAAGTCACTTACAAATAAAGAAATCACCAAGAAAAACTAAAAAAAAAAAACATACTCCAATAAAGAAATCAACAAGAAACGCTAAAAAAAACATGTACTCCAAAGACCGACAGAGCCACAATCATCCTCACTCCACTAAGTTAACTCTCCCACCTGTCTCCGGAAGGTCTCTATAAATAGTCATAAACATTAACTAGCTTAGGTAAGGAACTACAACAAGATAGGTGTCCCATTCTCTACGATAGGCTTCAATTCCTTAACCTTCTCCTCCGCTTCTCCGGCAGCCAGCCAGCTACTGCTCTACCATATAAGGTTTTTTGTACCATAACTTGAAGGGAAGAAGAATAAATGTACTTTTATCTTTAAAACTTTATTGTGAAAAATGCTGAAGGTCGAGGAGGAGGAAGACACGATAATTGGTGTTTGTGTTGTATAAGTTTGTGTTGAGTGATGTTATATGTCTTTTGAGAAGGTACTGCTGCAGGTAAGGGTGTGTCTGTGGGGGATGTGTCTGTGGGGGGTCCTTTATATGTGTGTGGGGGGGCATGTGTCTGTGGGGTTTGTAAACATACTGTGGGGGGACATCCTGTGGGTCCTGTGAGAGAGAGAGAGAGAGAGAGAGAGAGAGAGAGAGAGCTCTCTCTCTCTCTCTCTCTCTCTCTCTCTCTCTCTCTCTCGTACTCATTGAAATCTATACAATATTTTCCACTGGATTCCACTCCACTACGCCCCCCCCCCCCCCTCCACACAGATACACATACATACACTATCAACACACACACACACACACACACACACACACACACACACACACACACCTCCCTTTGTGTGTGTGTGTGTGTGCTCGGCGTCACCACACAGTAATTTCAACACACAATGGAGGGTAAACGCTACATTGTCCGTCCCTTTAAAAACTCTCACCGAGGCAGTGTTGGTTTTGATTAATTAATAGTCCACACACCTGCACTCACACACACACGCACGCACGCACTCACACTGGCTCTCACTTTCACTCTTATATGTAGTAGTGACCTTTTTTTTTTTATCTCGCTACACACTCAACTTCATTATTAATTTTTCATTGTATTCTACCTTTCATGTTCGTAATGTTGTCTTTACTACTGCTACCACTAATAATAATAATGATATCCTTTTTAGTGATCTCCAAACATCATTTCTATTATTTTTTTCTATACTAATACTTTTCAAATACTTTTAACTACAATTTTAAACAATGCTATGCTTTTTATTTCTCTTTTCAAATTTCATTTCTATTATTTTTCTAACATTTTCTACTACTACCATCTTCGTTCTTTTGTTTCTCTTCTCTCTTCTTTCTTTCTCTTCTTATACTCTGCTTTCTTCCTTCCTTTACTGTTAACAATATATTCTTTTTTATAATTCTTTCCAACCGTTTTTTCTGATACTTAAACATTTTCAACTTTTTCTAATACTTCCTTTTATACTACTACTACTACTTTCTATGGGAACTCTCTCTCACCTTTTCAAAATACTTTTCTACAAATTAGGTTCCTATTCTTCTTATCAAACCTAATTTCAACACACAACAGGAACTTTTTTTCAGCTAGCTTCAAAATAAACCACATTCCTCTTCTATTATGTATCCTCTATTGATTCTATGTTCCTTTTCCTCCTCTCTTCCGCTTCTCTGTTCTCTCTCTATTCCTTCTTTTCTATCTGCTCATAATTCATACATGTTCATTTATTCACTTCTTCCTTCCTCATGTTCTCTAAGAAATTCATGGATGAAAAAATGAGAACAGGAGGAAGAAAGAAACGAAAAAGACTATGTATGAAATATGAACAGAAAGAAGGAATGAAGGATATGACAGACAGAAAAGAGGAGGAGGAGGAAGAGAAAATCAATAGAGGACATATAATAAATTAGAAATGTAGTTTATTTTGTGGCCTGCTGAGAAATTGCTATTGATGTTGAAATTAGGTTTGAAAAGAAGAAGAACCCATTTGTAGAGAGGTAAATTGAAAAAGTAGTAGTAGTAGTAGTAGTAGTAGTAGTTCTCTTACCCTTCTTCTCTTCTCTGTTTTTCTCTTACTTCTCTTTACTCCTCTTCATCTTCATTAATTTCATTTAGTTTAATTTCTCCAGTATCTTCGTTCCTCTTCTCTTCTTTCTCTTCTGTACCGTCTTCATTCATTCCTCTTCTCTCTTTTTTTCTTTTTCTTCTCTTCTTACACTCCATTTTCTTCCTTCCTCTTCTCTCTTCTTTTATACTCCACTTCCTTCCTTCGTTAAAATGATGATTTTTTTCTTTACTCCAATCTTCGTTCCTCCTCTTTCTCCTGCATCGTCTTTATTCCTCTTCTTCTTTTGTCCTCTTCTGCTTCTCTCCACTTCTTCCACAAGCACCGACATTTTCTCCACCACTCACTGAAAGAGGAAGAAAGAAACCATGAACACGCACACAGGTGGCCGCCAGGTGGAAGAACAGGTCGGTCCCAAATGTCGCGCCTGTCAGGTGGACTCAAAAAGGACACCAATTTTACCTGTCAAGAGGGTATGCTTCAGGTGTTGGGGGGGGGAGGGAGGGGAGGGGGAAGTAAGTGTGTGTGTGTGTGTGTTGTGTGTGTGCTTGACATAGACGTAATATCACCTTTCAGAAAATATGCATGAGATGTATTTGTAAGTGTGTGTGTGTGTGTGTGTAAAAGCCTATCTCTATTCAACAAAGACTCAATTTTACTTGCCAAAATGTATGCATGAGGTGTGTGTGTGCGTCTGTTTGTCTGTACCTGTGCGTGTGTGTGTGTGTGTGTGTGTGTGTGTGTGCTTCCTAAACGCCAAACAAATAAACAATCAAACAACAAGGGCAGCACGTCAGCGGGTCTTCAGCACACCTGTCGACGAGTCACCTAAGCTCAGCGCGCACATCTAATTAATTATGGCCAGGTAAACCACACGTGTTCCCGCCGACAGGTAAGAATTGTGTCCACCTGTCTGCTGGGTTTTTGTTCACCTGGAGACAAGGTAATTAGTGCCCACCTGACAGACGGACACGGACAGACAGACAGGTAAAATACATTGAATACCAAATTAGAAATGAAAAAAAGAAAATACATGAAATAGATTATGATTACTACTACTACTACTACTACAATCACTACTACTACCACTACTATTACTACTACGAATAAATATAAAGAAAACGCAGAATCAGTTTAGCTTCACAGAAAACGGAGGGAGGGAGGACAACTTAACCATTCCTTCTAAATTGTATTGCCAAGGAAGGGGAATATTTTTATTTTAATCTAACTGGACCGCATGAGAAGGGGAGAGAAATCATGAAGCCATTAATTCTCTCTCTCTCTCTCTCTCTCTCTCTCTCTCTCTCTCTCTCTCTCTCTCTCTCTCTCTCTCTCTCTCTCTCTCTCTCTCTCTCTCTCTCTCTCTCTCTCTCTCTCTCTCTCTCTCTCTCTCTCTCTCTCTCTCTCTCTCTCTCTCTCTCTCTCTCTCTTCTACTACTACTACTACTACTACTACTACTACTACCACTACTACTACTAAATTTTCTTCACTTTTCCTTTTTTATTTTTTCTCTTAATACCTTTCTCCTTTTTTCTTCCTCTTCCTTTCTTCCATTCGTTCTTCTTCCTCCCTCTCTCTCTCTTCCCTGTTTCCTCTCTTCCCTTTCATCTAATCCTCCTTCATTATTTCTATCTTCTTCCCCTCTTCTTCCTCCCCTTCCCTTCTCCTCCTCCTACCTCATTTATTTAGTTCGACTTTCCCTCTCATCCTCTCTCTCTCTCTTCCCCTTTCGCTCTCACTCTCAGTCTCTTCCTCCTCTTTCTCTTCTCTCTCTTCTTCCCCCTCCTTCTCATGATTTTGCCTTGTGTATCATATTTACCCTCTCTCCTCCTCTTCCTCCTCCTCCTCTTCTCCTTTCTTCCATTCTTCCTCATACTCTAATTATCTCACCTTACCTGACCTTACCTGTCCATTCCTTTACCTGTCTCTCCCTTCTCCTCCATTTTCGTCTTTTTTTATCTCCCTCTTCTCCTCTTTCTTCCTTTTGTTGCTTTCTCTTTCTTCTTCTCTTCCTCCTCCTCCTCTTCTCTATCGTTCCCCTCTCTTCTTTCCTTTCCTTCTTCTTTTTCCTCTCCTTCCTTTCCCTCCCCTTCCCTTCTCTTCCCTCTCTTTCCTAGTTATCTCCCTTCTATCTTCATCTACTCTTCCTTTCCTCCAAAATCTCCCTTCCCTCCCTTATTTATTTTCTTCCTCTTTCTCCCTTCTTTTTCTTTTCATCTTTTCATCCTTATCCATTTCCTTCTTTCCTTTCTGCTCTTCTTATAATTCCTTGCTTTCTTCCATTTTGCTTCTTCCTTTCCTTTCTTTTCCTCCTCTTTCTCTCCCTTTCCTTTGTACCTTTTGTCCCGTTTCTCTCCCTCCCTCCCTCCCTTCCCCTCCCTTTCCTTTCTCTCTCTCTCTCTCTCTCTCTCTCTCTCTCTCTCTCTCTCTCTCTGCCTCCCTCCCTATCTACCTACCTTTAACCATTTTCTCTACCTTCCTACCTCTCTCTCTTTCTCTCCATCCTTCTCTCCCTTCCTCTCTCTCTCCTCTTATCTCCTGCACCTCCCTTTCTTTTTCCTTTCTTTCTTAGCTCCCTTTTTTCTTTTCCTCCCTTCTTTCTTTACTTTATTCCCTTCTCGTCTTTCTTCCTCTCTTCTTCCCTTCTCCATTCTTACCCGTCTTTTCCTTTCCTCCCTTTCTCTTCCTCTTTTCCCCACTTCTCCCTTCCTCCCTCTCTTCCTCCCTTTTTAATTCTTACCTGTCTTCTCCTTTTCTTCCTTCCTCGCTTCTTCCATTTCATCTTCCTCCTCTCTTCCACTCTCCTTCCTCCCTTCCTTTCTCTCTCTCCCCTGTCTTTCTTCCTCTCTTCTTCCCTTCTCTATTCTTACCTGTCTTCTCCTTTTCTTCCTTTTCTCCCTTTCTCTCCCTCTTTTCCTCCCTCCCTTCTTCCATTTCATCTTCCTCAGCTACCTCATCCTCCCTTCCTTTCTCTCCCTCCCTCCCTCCCTTCCACACAGGTAAGGCACTACTAATTAACTTTACTTCATCACCTTAATGACCAGGTGAATCGACTTCTGACCCAGGTAAGAGACAGCTCGGGCGCCTCCTCCTCTTCTTCCTTCTCCTCCTCTGTATCGTTTTTCCTCCTCTATTTCTCTTCCTGGTATCTCATTTATCTTTATCTTTTTTTCTCCACCTCATTCCTCTTTTTCTTTCTCTCTTCTTTTCTCTCCTCCTCCTCCTCCTCCTCCTCCTCCATCGTTCTTCTTCCTCCTCCTCCTCCCCTTGTTCATTGTTTTCCTGGTTTCTAATTTTCTTATATATTTTTCTACACCTAATTAATTTTTCTTTCTCCTCTTTTTCTCCTCTTCCCCCTTTCACTTTTTTTTCCTTTTCCATTTTTCCTGTTATCTCCTTTTACTTTCTTCCTTTCTGTATCTTCTCTTCTTTTTTCTTTTCCTCCTCTTTTTCTTTCTCCTTTCTCAGCTTTTCCTATTATTTTCTACTCAACCTTCTTCTTTCTTCTTCCTCTTTCCTTTCTCTTCTACTCGCTCCTCCTTCCTCTCTTCCTTTTTCTTTCTCCTTTCTCTGTTTTACTTTTTTTATTTCCTACTGCACCTCCTCCTTTTTCTTTTTCTTCCTCTCTCCTTCTCTTTCTTATTCTTCCTCCTCCTCCCCCTCCTCCTCTTCTTTATTTTCTTCTTCTCTCCCTTCTTTTCTTCCTCCTCCTCCTCCTCAAGGTTTTTAATTAACACTTTTTCTTCACACTCAAACACGACAAGAAGAAATAAATAAAGAAAAGAAGAAAAAACAACAACGAACGAGAGAGAGAGAGAGAGAGAGAGAGAGAGAGAGAGAGAGAGAGAGAGAGAGAGAGAGAGGTGTGGCAGGTAAGAATTTAAATGTTTGAAGAGATTAGCGAAAGAATAAGAGGGAGGGAGAGTAAAAAAAAAAAAAAAGGAAACAACACGAATGAGTGAAGAAGGGAGAGAAGGGAAGTAAATGGAAGGGAAAGAAATGGAGGGAAGGGAAAAGAGAAAAGATGAGAAAGAGAAGAAAAGGGAAAGGAAGGAAAAGAAAAGGAGGAAAGGGAAGGGAACGAATGAGAAGGGAAGAGAAGAAAACTAAAAGAAAGGGAAGAGAAGGAACAAGAAGGGAAAGAAAAGGGAAGGGAAGCAAAAATAAGGAAGGAGATAGGAAAGGCAGAGAAGGGAAGGATCGATGAAAGAGAGGAAGGAGGAACAGAAATAAAGGGAATAAGAGGGAATAAAAAAGAAAATAATGAAAGAGAAAGAAAAGGAAGGGAAGGAAAGGCAATGAGGCTTAGAAACCGAGGTGTGTTGAAGGGGAGGCTTTATTATTTTCCCGCGGCGCAGAGGTAAAAAAGAAAACGGGTGAAGGTTGGTTATTTTCACGGCGGTAAAGTGTTAGAAAGGGAAGACTTTTATAAACGTGAGAGAGAGAGAGAGAGAGAGAGAGAGAGAGAGAGAGAGAGAGAGAGAGAGAGAGAGAGAGAGATTAAAAGCGTTTACGAAGGGAGACGAAGAATAAAATGAAAAATACAGATTGCAGAGAGAGAGAGAAAAAGGAAAATAGTTGAAATAAAAAAGCTAAAAAGATGCAATAAAATAGAAGCTAAAAAGTACGAAAGGGAAAGTGAAAATAATGAGTTACCTGGACATGAAGGAAACAGGTAAGTGAGGTATTTAAAAGTAACAAGCAGATTAGAAGGAAAAAGAAGAGAAAGTAAGGAAAAGGAAAACCAATAAATGAAGTACGATTGTTTGAAGAAGAGAAAGTTTGGAAGAGAAGAAAAATGGACGAAGGAGGAAGAGAGAAGGAGAAGATCGAAGTAGAAGAGACGAATGAGGAAGAGAAAGAAGAAAAGGTAAGAGAGACCGAATTTGGGAGAGAAGAAAAGGGAAGTGAAGAGTAATGAATAAGGAAGAAGAGACAGATGAAGAACCACGTAGAAAAGAGAAGAGAAAGAGGGGAAGAAGAGGTAAGGTAGAAGAGAAATGAAGTAGAGAAAATATACAAGAAAATAGAATATACGTGAAAGAAATTTAAATAACGAACGAATAAAAAGTAAAAGAGAAAAAGAGGAAGAAGATGAAAATAGAGAAAACAAAGGATATAGAGAGGAGAGGAGAAAGAAACGACAATTAAAAGAATGGAGGAAAGAAAGGAAGGCAGGAGGGAGGAAATGAGGTATAGATGGAGAGAAAGAAGAAAAATGTGGAGGAAGAGGAGGAAGAGAGGGAGGGAAGGGAGGGGAGAGAAAAGAAATGGTGATGGGGAGAAAATGGAGAGAAGAGGAGGGAGAGGGAGGGAGGAGGAGAAAAATGGAATACAAATGGAGAGAAAAGTGGAAAAAGAATATGAAAGTGAGGAAATGAAGACGAGAGAGAGAGAGAGAGAGAGAAATAAAAATACCTGTGAAAATTATCTACCAAAGAATTAAGATAAAGAAAAGTATAAAGAAAATAGAAAGGAGAAAATAGAGGAAAAGAGATAGAATTAAGATAGAAATAAATATAGATGAAGCGGAGGAAAAGACGAAGAGGGAGAGAAAAAGAAAAGGAAAATACCTGTGAAAATTTCCTACCCAATAAAGAAAAGATAAAGAAAACAATGCTAATCTTTTCTTTATACCTTTCACGAATAAGAAAGAAAAAAAATACATAAGAAAGAAAACAAGGAAAACTAAATAATAACAAGAAAAGGGTTATAAGAAAACAAGAAAAAGAGAAAAAAGGAAAATGAGAAGAGAATGAAAACAAAACAAAAACAATAAAAGTAAAAACAAGAAAACAAGAAAAAACAAAAACAAAAACTAACAAGAGAAAGAGAATAAGAAGCAAGGGAAGGAAGCAAATTGAGAAGAGAATGAAAATGGAAGAGAAAAGGAATAAGAGGAAGAGGAGGAGGAGGAGGAGGAGAGAAGTAAATGAGGGAGAGAAGATGAGGTGATAAAGAAGAGGAGAACGAGATGGGGAAGAGAAAGGAGAAGAGGGAGAGGAGGAGAAAACGAGAATGAGATGCAATGAGAGAGAGAGAGAGAGAGAGAGAGAGAGAGAGAGAGAGAGAGAGAGAGAGAGAGAGAGAGAGAGAGCACTTCCTTCCTCCCATAATATCAACACAAATAGTTTTTCTTACCAAATTTAAACCTCAAAGAACACACATTTGTTTTTGTTTTTTCCTCCACTTTTCCTCCTCCTCCTCCTTTCCTTCCTTTCCCCTCCTATTATCATTTTTTATCCAGTTTCCCTCCTATATTTTTTTCTTTCCTTCTCCTTTTTCTTTTATATAATTTTTCCTTTCTTTCCTTCTATCTCTTTTTCCTTCCATTCCAATTATAATTTTTTTCTAGTTTCCCTCCTTCCCTTTTTTTTCCCTTCCTCTCTTCTATTCCTAACCCTTTTTTATGTATTTTTATATTTTCTTCCTCTTTCCTTTTTTTTCTCTCATCTTCTCTTTCCATTTCCTCTTTCCCTTCCTTTTCTCTCCTTTCCCATCTCTCTGAATTTTCCTTCCTCTTTTCTCTTCATCTTTTCCTCATTTACCCATCTTTCTTCCTCCCTCTGTCTTCTTTTCCATTCTTTTCCATCTCTTTTCCTTCCTTCTCTTCCTTCTCTCTTATCCTTATTCTCATTTGTTCATTCTTCTTATTCCTCTTTTTAATTTCTCCTCTTCCTATTTCGAATTCTCTCTCTCCCTCCCTTCTTCTTTTTCTCCCCCTCTTTGTTTCCCTTCCTTCCTTCCTTCCTTCCTAGTTTCAGTATTTCCTTCCTTCCATTCTTCCTTCCTTCCTTCCTTCCATCCTTCCTTCTTTCCATCCTTCCTTCCTTCTCTTCCATCCTTCCTTCCTTCCTTCCTTCCTTCCTTCCTTCTCTTCCCTTGCTATATTCCCACTTCCAATGTTCTTTTGTATTCATTTTTTTCTTCCTCCTTATTCTCCATTCGTTTCTCTCTCTTCCCCTCCTTCCATCCTCCTCCTCCTCTTCTCTCTCTCTCTCTCTCTCTCTCTCTCTCTCTCTCTCTCTCTCTCTCTCTCTCTCTCTCTCTCTCTCTCTCTCTCTCTCTCTCTCTCTCTCTCTCTCTCACGACCACGCAAAAAGTTACCTCCAATTACAAACCTAAAGTGGAAGGAGAAGAGAAAGAGAAGAGAAAGAAGAAGAGAAGGAAGAAAGAAAATCTGAAGAGAAAAAGGAAGAAGAGAAAGAAGAAAAAGAAGAGAATATGAGAAGAAAACAATGAGAAGAAGGAAGAAAAGAGAATAAAGAGGAGAACTTGAAGAAAATGAAGAAGAGGAGGAAAAAGAAAAAGAAGAGAAAGAAGAGAGAATATGAGAAGAAGAGAAACCAAAGAATAAGAGAAGAGAATAGTTAAGAAAATATTGAACAGTTGTAGAGGAGACAGAGAGAATATTAAGAAAGAGGAGGAGAAGGAGGAGGAAGAGGAAGAGAAGAAGGAGGAGGGAGAATAAACAGTGAGAAAGAAAGAAAACAAAAGGGAAGAGAAGGTAAGAAAAAGGAAGAGGAGAAAGAGGAAGAGGAAAAATAATACGAAGAGAGGAGAAGGAGAGAAGAAAAGGTAGAAGAGAAAATAGGAAATAAAAGAAGAAAATGAAGACAAAAAAAGACAAAATGAAAAAGCAAAGAGAAAACAAGGAAAATACAAGGAAAACAAACAAAACAGAGAGAGAGAGAGAGAGAGAGAGAGAGAGAGAGTGAGGAAGATAAGGGCCATCAAACGGGGGAGAGAGAGTGGCTTCCTCCTCCTCCTCCTCTTCCTCCTCCTCCTCCTCCTCCTCTTCCTCTTCCTCCTCGTTTGTTGCCTCTCACCAAGGAAGGATGGACCCATTTCACACTCCCTCCTCCTCCTCCTCCTCTTCTCATACTGTCTCTCCTCTCCTCTCTTCCTTCTACTGCTACTACTTCCGCTTCCTCCTCCTCGTCCTTCTCCTCTTCCTCCTCTTCCTCTTCCTCCTCTTCCTTTATCATACTCTCTCCCTCTCTCCCTCTTCCAATTTTTCTTCTGTTTCATCTCTCTCTCTCTCTCTCTCTCTCTCGTCGATTGCTCCTCCTCCTCCTCTTCCTCCTCTGCTTGCTATCTCCTTTCTCTCTCCCAACTTTCCTTCCCAATCTGTCTCCTTAACTCCTTTCCTCCCTCCTCCCCTTCCTCCTTCCATCCTTCCTTCCCTCCCTCCCTCCCTTCCTCTCAATCTCTTCCCTTATTTCTTTCCGATTCCCTTCTCTTCTCCTCGCTCTCTCTCTCTCTCTCTCTCTCTCTCTCTCTCTCTCTCTCTCTGTAATACGAATTTAAACTACTACTACTACTACTACTACTACTACTATTACTATTACTACTACCACTACTATTACTATTACTACTACTACTACTACTACTACTACTACTACTTTTGCTACTAACCTTTCTTCTCCTTTTCCTTTTCCTCTTTCTCCTCCTTTTCCTCCGTCTCCCCAAAATTGACCTCCAGCCTGAAAGAGAGGAAGAATGTATTGCAGGAATACTAATATTACTCTCCTCCTCCTCCTCCTCCTCCTCCTCCTCCACCACCTCCTCCTCCTCTTCATTGCCTCTTCTTTTTCTTCCTTCTTCAATTTCCTCTTTTTCTTCTCTACTCTTCAATAAAGTAGATGGAGACAGATTTACAAATACTCCTTTTTTTTCTATTTCCTTTTTTTCATTATCTTTTTAAGTCTATTTTCCTCTATTATGAAGGAACAATGATGCTGCTACTAATATGTGCCTCACAATCTATCTATCTATCAATCTGTCTATCTATCCATCCATCTCTTTAATTAGGGGTACACAACACGGCTTCCGAAACAATAGATCCTGCTATACCAATTCGCTGACCTTTCATAATGACCTTTCCTCAATTTTCAGCTAATCCCGATCACTGGCCATTGTGTATTCGAAGTTTGAAAAGGCAATTGATGAAGTTCCACCCCATGACTCACGTTACAAAAATCCAAAACACTAGATACTGAAGGTTAAATTACACGGTTCGATCGTTAACCGGCGGACCAGCTGACAACAAAGGGTGGCGATTGGTGGAACAGCCTAAAGTGGACGCCAGTGACTAGTGGTGTTCTACAAGGCTCATTTTTTCGCCCACTTTTTTCACTTTTCTTCCACTTTTTCACTTTTTGGAAATTTTCACATTTTTACTTTTTTTCGCCTAATGATGAAAATGAAAAAGAAAGGGATAACATTATACAGTAAATGGAGTGTGTGGAGCAGAAAGTGGAAGAGGAGGAGGAACGAATGTGGATGAGTGTGTGTACAAAGACAGGAAGAAAGAAAAATGAAGAACAAAAGGAAGAAGAAAGGAAGAAAGGAGGTCGATGAAGGAGAGGAGAAAGAAAAATGGAAGAAAACAAAACAAAACGAGATTCAAGTAAAATGGAGATAAAAAAAAAGCTTTGGAGGAGTAAATGGAGGAAAGTAAGGAAGACATGGAGGAAGAATGGAGGAAAGGTAAAAAAAAAGTGGAGACAAATCATGAGGAGGTAAGATGGAGATGAGACAAAGTTGAAGAGGGCCCAAGTGGAGGAAAGGAGCGAAATGGAGAGAAAAAATGGAGGAAAGGTGGAGGAAAGGAGGGGCTCAGGTAGGATCTCAGGTGTGATAAGAGCAGGTGAAAGGGAAATTAAGATGCACAGGTGTTTGGCTTTGGGACTTGAGACGGTGATTACAGGTGAGAGGAGGAGGAGGAGGAGGAGGAGGAGGAGGAGGAAAAAATAAATAAAGGTAAGGGAAAAGGTGTGAGGAAGGAAAACTAATAGAAAAAGAGGAATGAAAAGGAAATAAAGAAGAGAGAAATCGAGAGGAGGAGGAGGAGGAGGAGGAGGAGGAGGAGGAGGAGGAGGAAAATAAATAAATAAAAGTTAGGAAAAAAATATGAGGAAGGAAAACTAATAGAAAAAGAGGAATGAAAAGGAAAAAAAGAAAAGAGAAAATAAGAGGAAAATGAAGAAAATAAAAATAGGAAGAAGAAAATAAGAAAAGACAAAATTAAAGAAGGAGGAAGAGGAGGAAAATGAAGGTCGAAAAGGGAGAAAGAAAAGGAATAAAGAAAGAGGAGGAAAAGGAGGCGATGAAGTAGAATTAAAAGGAAAAGGGAAAAAGGTTGAGAAAGGAGAAGGAAAGAGGAAGAAAGGAAACGAAGGGGAGGGAGAAAGGAAGAAAAAGGAGGAAGAAGAGGAAGTGTAAGAAAAAATAAAATAAAAGATAAGCAAGGAAAAACAAAAAAGAGGAAGAGGAGGAGGAGGAGGAAGAGGAAATTACAGAAATGATGAATAAATGAAGAAAATGAAGATAATTAAAAAAAAATGAATAGGTGAGTGAGAGGAGGAATGAGGAGGAAGAAAAGGAAGAGGAGGAAGAGGAAGAAAGAAAAGTAAGGAAGAAGGAAAGAAAAGAAGAAAAGAACAAGAAAACGAGAAATAAACAAGAAAAATAAATAGAAAGAAAAAAAGAAAATACAGTAAGAGGAGACGGAATTAGAAGAGGAGGAAGAGGAGGAGGAGGAGGAGGAGGAGGAGGAAATGCGATACAGTAACCAAGACGAATAAAGAATAATGAACAGAGAATGAGATAGAGATGAAGGAAGGAAGAAGAGGAGGAGGAGGAGGAGGAGGAGGAGGAGGAGGAAGAGTAGGAAGACGAAAATAACAATAATGAAAGAGGGAGAGAGAGAGAACAAGAGATAAAATAGGAGAAGACAACAAAGTAACAAGACGAAGAAGGAAGAGGAGGAAGGGAGATGATAATGGAGAGAAGAAGAAGAGGAAGAGGAGGAGGAGGAGATAATAAAGGAGGTGAGGGAAAGAATAAAGGAAACGATGGAATGAGAAAGGGAATGAAGGGAAATTGAAGGAAAATGGGAAGGAGATGAAGAAATTAACAGAGAGAGAGAGAGAGAGAGAGAGAGAGAGAGAGAGAGAGAGAGAGAGAGAGAGAGAGAGAGAGAGAGAGAGAGAGAGAGAGAGAGAGAGAGAGAGAGAGAGAGAGAGAGAATAGAGGAAAGAAAGAAAGAAAGAAAGGAAGAAAGTCACGATTCTAAATTAGAAAAAAATACCAAAAAAAGGAAAAAAATAAAGTAGGAATTAATGAAAAAAATTAAAAGAATGAAAATTAAAAGAATGAAAATGAAAATAAAGATAAAAAAAATATCCTCTCTTCCTCTTTCTCCCTTCTCTCCCTCTCTCTCCTTCCTTCCCTCCCTTCTCCTCTTCCTTAATCCTTCCTTTCTTCCCTCCCTCCTTCTTTTTCTTCGTCCTCCCCTCCTTCCTTCCTGCTCCTTCACCCTCCCTGCTCCTCCTTATTCTCCCCTTCTTCCTTCCTTCCCTCCCTTCCTCCCTTCTCCCTCCCTAACTTCCATCTCTCTCCATTTCTCTGCTTCGTTTTCCTCCCCTTAAAAGAGGGGAAAAAACTGGAGGAAGAGGAAAGAGAAAAGAGGAATAGGAATAAAGAGGAAAACTAGGAGGAAAAGGAGAAGGAAATGTGGAGAAAAAAAAATGATTAAACGAAAAGATATTGAGGAAGAAAAAATGAGGAAAAAAAGAGGAAGAGGAAAGAAATGGAAAGAGGAAAAAGGAAAAAGAAGAAAAGAGGAGATAAAATTAGTGGGAAAAAGAGGAAAGTGGAAGAGAAAAGGAAGAAGAAAGAGAAAAGAAAGAGGAAAGAAAAGGAGGAAGAGAAAAAGGAAAACAGGAATGAAAGAGGAGATAAAATAAAGAGGGAAAAAGAGGAAAGAGGAAGAGAAAAGGAAGAAGAAAGAGAAAAGAAAGAGGAAAGAAAGAGGGAAGAGAAAAAAATAGAGATAAATTACGAGGAAAAAAGAGAAAAATAGAAATAAAAGAGGAAATCAAGAGGAAATCAAGAGGAATGAGTCACCGTGTCGGGCAGGAAGTGAGGGAGTGAGTCGGTCGGAAAATTAATTGATATAAAAAAAGAAATAAAAAAAAAGAACTTAAGGATTTTGTTTTCTCTTTCCTTTACCACGATTTTATTTATTTTTTCTTCTTCCTCCTCCTCCTTTTTTCTCTCCCTTCTTCTTCCTATTATTTGCCCCATTTTTCTCTTTTTTTTTATTTCTCCCTTTGTTTATTTTCGTATCTTTTTCTCTCTTTTCATTCTCTTTGTCTTTCTTTTCTTTACCTCAATTTTCTTTTCTTTTCTTTATTTTTTTCCATTATTTTCTCTTCTGCCTTCGTCCTAAGTCTATCTTTTCTATTCTTTTTCTATATTTTCCTTTTTTTCCTTTCTTTATTCTTCTACTTTTCCTCCTTGTCTTTCTTCCTCTACTTCTTCTACTTCTTCTTCTGTTTCTCTTTAATTCCCTCTCTTTACGATTTTATTTTATTTTAATTTTTTTCCTATTTTTTTAATTTCCTAACTTTATCTATTTCGTCTCTTCTTCTTCATCATTTATCTATCATCTTCTTTCAGTCAATATCTATCTTCATTTTCCTCTTTCTCCTCCTCCTCTTATTATTATTACTCCATCCACAATCATTTTCTTCCTCTTCTTCTTCTTCCTCCTCCTCCTCCTCCTCCTCCTCCTCTTCCTCTCTCCTCTCTTCTCTCTCTCTCTCTCTCTCTCTCTCTCTCTGCCGAGCGTGTAAAAGAATCTGGAGGAGAAAGAAGATAATAGGAAGGAATTGGAGGAGGAGGAGGAGGAGGAGGAGGAGGAGGAGGAGGAGGAGGAAGAGGAGGAGGAGGAGGAGGAGGAGGAGGAGGAGATAGAGCAGGAACAAGAGGAGGAAAGGAAAAAGGAAATTGAAAAAAGAAAAAATCGTACGAAAAAAAGAAAAAGATAAAAAGAGAAGAAAGAAGAAGAAGAAAAAGAAGAAGAAGAAGAAGAAGAAGAAGAGGAGGAGGAGGAGGAGGGAAGACAAGAAATAAATATAATAAAGAAAATGTTAAGAAGAGAGAGAGAGAGAGAGAGAGAGAGAGAGAGAGAGAGAGAGAGAGAGAGAGAGAGAGAACAGTAATCTTATGAAACTTTCACTTTCTTTTCTCACTTCAAAAGACTTCAAAAGGGCAGCGGTGCGAGAGGGAGGGAGAGAGAGAGAGAGAGAGAGAGAGAGAGAGAGAGAGAGAGAGAGAGAGAGAGAGAGAGAGAGAGAGAGAGAGAGAGAGAGAGAGAGAGAGAGAGAGAGATTAAGCTTCCAGTACAAAGTTTCTAATCTGATCTCTCTCTTTTTCTTTCTTCCTTTTGATTGACAGACAAAAAAAAAAAATCAACCATTCTTCAAAAAAAAAAAAAAATTAATTCATTTATTTTTCACTTCTATCAATATTTTAACTTTGATTAACTTTTGATGCAATCTTCTTTGACATTTTCTTTCTACTTTTTTTTTTACTTTTATTCAATTGTTTTTATTATCTTTCGAAGCTAAAATGAAAAAAAAGGAAAACAAAAAAGAAAATACTAAAACAAGAACAAGAAAATCAATAAAAAGTAAGGAAAAGTAAAATAAAAAAGTAGAAATTAAAGTAAAATGAAAATTGTAAATGAAAATATTGACAAAAAAAAAGGAAATAAAGAATCAGGATTTTGATGAATGACAAAGACGAAGAAATAAACAAAAATAAAGAAAAGGAAAGAGAGCAAAAGGAAGAAGAAAGAAGGAAGATAAAAACAAGGGAATAAGAAACAAAAGATAAGAAGATTAACGAATGAAGAAAACAATAAAGAAAGAGATAACAAAAGATAAAAAAACAATAATGACGATAATAATGAAAATAATACAAATAATAAAATGTAGAGGATTTAAGAACGAGAGAGAGAGAGAGAGAGAGAGAGAGAGAGAGAGAGAGAAAGTGAAAGAACAAAAGAAAGAAAGAGAAGGAACTAATAAATAAAAAAGAGAAAAGAAATAAAAAAAAGGAAAGAAAAAAATAAAAAGGAAAGAAAAAAAGAATGAAAACAAAGAAAAAATGAAAAATTGAAAAAAAGAGAAAGGAATTGAAGGAGAGAGAGAGAGAGAGAGAGAGAGAGAGAGAGAGAGAGAGAGAGAGTCTGTATATCTCATTCAGTCATCTATTATTAAAACTTGATGAAGGTGACTGTGTGTGTGTGTGTGTGTGTGTGTGTGTGTGTGTGTGTGTGTAACAGAAACATGGATAACGCATAAATAAAAACACCTGCAGATATTCACACACACAAAAATATATATATATAAAAAAAACACCAAAACATTGAATTTCACATCAGAGAAAAAAACACGACAGGAAAAATATCACAACATATACAAAGGTGGGAGGAAAGAAGATCAAAATAAAATAAAATAATAACGCAAAACGCAAAATAACAAAATAACAAAATAACTAATAAATAAGTAAAAAATAACAAAATAAAAACCAAAATAATAAAACTGACAAAATAATATAAGAAAGAAAAGCAAACAGGAAATCACTCACACACACAAACAATAGAAAAAGTTAAACTGTTACGTGATAAAAAAAATAAAGATATCCCATTAAGATAACACACACACACACAGACACACACACACACACACACACACACACACACACACACACACACACACACAGACTGTAAAACACGAAAAAAAAGCACACAAAAATTAAACAAAAAAATGAAAAAAACACAAAACAAACAGAAAACAAAAACAAAAACAAACACAGAAAAAAAAAGAAATAAACAAAACAAACAAAAAAAAAGACAAACATAAAAAACAACAAAAAAGCAGAAAACAAACAAACACGAAACTAATAAACACAATAAAAAAAAAATCACTCAACACCCAACCCCAACCCTCCCCTTCCGCCCCCCCCCCCCCCAGGTGAGCCCCGTAATCATCGTACCGGGGGGGCGCGTTACCTCACCTGTGCTCACCTGTCGGGGCTGGAGACAAAGACTAACACTGAGGCGACGATGGACTAATCATCATCATCATCATTAGCCGAGGGAGGGGATTCTCTCTCTCTCTCTCTCTCTCTATCTATATTTCTTTCTTCTCTTTCTGTCTATCTATCTATCTCTGTTCATTTACCTTATTGATTGCGTTGTTCCTTTCTCTCTCTCTCTCTCTCTTCTTTATTTGATTTCTTTCCCCTATTTTCTTTTTTCTTTCATTAATTTTGCTATTCCTCTATTCTTTCCTTTATTCCTTCCTTCTCTCTTTTCATTTATCCTATCTTTATTACTTTCTTCTTGCCCTTCTTTCTTTATTTTCTTCCTTTATTCTCCTATTTCTTTATTTCCTCTCTTCCTTTTTTTCTTCCATCTCTACATTCCTTCCTTCCTTCCTTCATCTCTTCCATATTCCTTCCACATCCATCCCGATACCCACTCCTCTCTCCTCCTCCCTCTCCCTCTCTCTCTCTCTCTCTCTCTCTCTCTCTCTCTCTCTAATTGTCCATTTCTCATCCGCTCTCGTCCGTTTTCCTCCGATTCTCTCTTCCAAATGGGGGCGATTTTCATAATTACACACGTCGATCTGTTTATCAAGATTAGAGAGGAGGAGGAGGAGGAGGAGGAGGAGGGAGAGAGGAAACGATATGATGAGTGATGTGTTTTGGAATGAGGGAAAGGAAGGAAAAAGGGAAAGAAAACGAGATGTATGGAAAAGAAGGAAGAGGGAAAAGAGAAGGAAGAGGAGGAGAAGGAGGAGGAGAAGGAGGAGGAGAAGGAAGAGGAGAAGGAGGAGGAGGAGGAGGAGAAGACGGAAGGAAAAAAAAGGAGGGAAAGAGGAGTGAAGAGCAAAATAGCAAAAGGTTAAATAAGTAAATAAAGAAGAAAGGAAAGAGAAAAAGATATATATTGGAAAGAAAGAGAAGGAAAAGAAAGAAGAGAAAGAGGAAGAGGAAGAAGGAGAGAAGGAGAAAGAATAAAGAGAAAAATAGTAAATGGTTTTGAGAGGAAAATAAAAAATGAGTGAAGGAGGAGAGATAAGGAAGAAAGGAAGAGGAGGAAGAGGAAGAAACAGAGGAGGAGGAAGGATAGAAAGAGAAAGAGGGAACAGGAAAAAAAAGGAAAAATAGCAAAGTAGTAAAAAGATTAATAGGAAAATAAATGAGTAAAAGATGAGAGAGAGAGAGAGAGAGAGAGAGAAATAAAGCAGAAAATAAAAGGAAGAAGAAAAGACGATAAAGAATGGAGAGAGGTAAAGAAGAGAAAGACGATGACAGAAGAAAAAGAGGAAGAGAATGAAGAAAGATGAGACAGAGAAACAGAAGGGAAAGAAGGAATGAGGAAAAAGGAGAGGAGGAGGAAGAAGAAGAGGAGGAGGAGGAGGAGGAAAAAGGAGAGAAGGAAATGGAGTGGGAGGAGATAAAGAAGGAAAAAGAAGAAGAAAGAGAATTAAAAATGAAAAGAGGAAAAGAGAAAGGAAAGGAAAAGAAAAGAGGAATGAGAAAAAAATAACGAAAGGAGAAATAAAGAAAGGAAGAAGAAAAAAGAAGAAAATGACAAGATAATAAACACAAATAAATAACAAAAAAATAAAAGAAAATGAAAGAAAAAAAACAAGAAAAAATAAAAGATAAAGAAAAAATAAAACAAAACAAAAACTGAGGAAAAATAAACAAATGAAGAGAAGAGAGGAGAAAGGGAGGAGGAGGAGGAAGAGGAGGAGGAGGAGGAGGAGGAGGAGGAAGGGTGATAGATGGGGAGGAACGCCGATCATAATAGAGGTTGTGGGTCGTTAGTCAAAAGGGAGAGAAAGGGAAAGGAAGGGAGAGGAAGGGAGAGAGGAAAAAAGGGAAGAAAGAGGGAGAGGAGGAGGAGGAGGAGGAGGAGGAGGAATAAATGGAGGAGTGTGGAAAAAATTGTCTACTTCTCTCCCTTTCTTTTTTTCTCTCCCTTTTTCCTCTTCCTTCATTCTCCTTCTCCCTTTTTCTTTTTTTCTATTTTTCTTTCTCTCCCAACTACTCTTTCTACTTTCTCTTCCTCTCTTTCTTTCTCCTTTCATATTTTCCTTCTTCTCCCTTTTTCTCTTTTTCTACTCTTTCTTCTTCTCTTTTTTTCCTCTATCGTTTTATTTTCCTCCCTTCTTCCTCCTCCTCCTTTTTCTCTCGTTCCTCCTCCTTTCTTTTTTTCCAATCTTTATTTTCATTTCTCCTCTTTTTGTCTCTGATTCTCCCTTCTTCCTCCTCCTCCTCCCTCTCTCTTATCCCCTTTGCCCTTCTTCCTCTACCTCTCCTCACCCTTCTACCCTCGCCCTCTCTCTCTCTCTCTCTCCCTAAAATAATAAACTCACCCCACTAAGAAAAAAAAAAAGATTAAGTGCAATTCTCAGTGAAGTGAAAAAGATAATGAAAGAAAAAAAAGAAAAATAGGGGAAGGAGGGAAGGGAAGGGAAGGGAAGGAAGGAAGGAAAAAAGGGAATGGAAAGGAGGGGAAAGGAGGGAAAGGAAGTTAAGGAAAAAGAGGAAATGAAGGAAGGAAGTGGAAATGGAAGGAGAGAGAGAGAGAGAGAGAGAGAGAGAGAGA
>NC_066550.1:11829309-11836809 GCF_024679095.1 Eriocheir sinensis | reverse complement strand
TCTGTCTTTCGTTTTCTTTCTCTTCTTCTTTCTTCCTCTTCCTCCTCCTCCTCCTTCTTTATCTTTCTTCTCTCTTTCCTCTTCTCCTCCGTCCCTCTCAACTCCTCTCTTATTTTTCTCCTCGAACCTTTCTCTCCAAAGAGAGAAAGAGAGAGAGACCTCTTACACCTGCAAGACATCAAACAGGTGAGATGGAGGAGGAGGAGGAAGAGGAGGAGGAGGAGGAGGAGGAAGAGGTGGTGATGGAGGAGGAAGAGGGTGATAATCTAGTAAGGAAGAGGAGGAAGGAAGACGAGAATAACGAGGAAGAGGAGGAAGATGGGAAGATAGAAGAGGAGGAGGAGGAGGAGGAGGAGGTGAGACGTGTCATAATGGTGTAGTTAAGGGACGATAAGGAGGAGGAGGAGGAGGAGGAGGAGGAGGATGTGGTGTTAGGCGTGGTCGTAGAAGAGGAGATCAGAGTGCAGAAAGGAGGAGGAGGAGGAAGATGAAGAGGAGGGGGAGGAGGAAGAGGAAGAGGAGGAGGAGGAGGAAGAGGAAGAGGAGGGGGGGAGGAGGAAGAAGAGGAGGGGGGGAGGAGGAGGAAGAGGAGGGGCAGGACAAGGAGGAAGAAGAGAGTGTAGAAAGGAGGAAACAAAGGGAGCTTGAAGAGACCCTTGACCTTACCTAACTATAACCCAAACAGTCACTATATTTATGCACTCATTAAATTCATAATTGCTTCCACACTAAGTAGACTTATTATCTAGCACGGTGAGCTCTTCCTTTGTTGATTTATCCCGTAAGTTCCCGCCTATCATGTGTTTGAAAATAACCTCGAACCTAAACTAACCTAACAAAACCCCAAACAGGTACAATAGGTCTTGACTCGGAAAATTCATATATGTTTTCTTACTAATGAGACTTTCTATATAACAAAGTGAGGTCATTCTTTGTTGATTTATACCACAAGTTCCCGCCTATCATGTGTTTGAAAATACCTTGAACCTAACCTAACCTAACCTAACAAAACCCCAAACAGTTACTATAGGTCTTGACTCGGAAAATTCATATTTGTTTTCTTACTAATGAGACTTTCTATATAACAAAGTGAGGTCATTCTTTGTTGATTTATACCATAAGTTCCCGCCTATCATGCGTTTGAAAATACCCAAACTTAACCTAACCTAACAAAACCCCAAACAGTTACTATAGGTCTTGACTCGGAAAATTCATACATGTTTTCTTACTAATGAGACTTTCTATATAACAAAGTGAGGTCATTCTTTATTGATTTGTGCCAGAAGTTCCCGCCTATCATGTGTTTGAAAATACCCTGAACCTAACCTAACCTAACAAAACCCCAAACAGTTACTATAGGTCTTGACTCGGAAAATTCATATATGTTTTCTTACTAATGAGACTTTCTATATAACAAAGCGAAGTCATTCTTTGTTGATTTATACCATAAGTTCCTGCCTATCATGTGTTTGAAAATACCTGAACTTAACCTAACCTAACCTAACCTAACAAAACCCCAAACAGTTACTATAGGTCTTGACTCGGAAAATTCATATATGTTTTCTTACTAATGAGACTTTCTATATAACAAAGTGAGGTCATTCTTTGTTGATTTATACCATAAGTTCCCGCCTATCATGTGTTTGAAAATACCCTAACTTAACCTAACAAAACCTCAAACAGTTACTACAGGTCTTGACTCGGAAAATTCACAAATATTTTCTTACTAATGAGACTTTCTATATAACAAAGCGAAGTCATTCTTTGTTGATTTATACCATAAGTTCCCGCCAATCATGTGTTTGAAAATACCTGAGCTTAACCTAACCTAACCTAACCTAACAAAACCCCAAACAGCTACAACAGGTCTTGACTCGTAAAATTCATATATGCTTCCTTACCAATGAGACTTTCTATATAGCAAAGTGGGGTCATTCTTTGTTGATTTATACCATAAGTTCCCGCCTATCATGTGTTTGAAAATACCCTGAACTTAACCTAACCTAACCTAACCTACCAAACCCAACACAGTTACTACAGGTCTTGACTCGGAAAATTCATATATGTTTTCTTACTAATGAGACTTTCTATATAGCAAAGTGAGGTCATTCTTTGTTGATTTATGCCATAAGTCGCTGGCTGTCGTGTGCTTGAAGAGACCCTTGACTTTACTTAACTATAACCAAAACAGTCCCTATATATGCACTCAGTAAACTCATAACTGCTTCCTTACTAATTAGACTTATTAGCTGACACAGTGAGCTCTTCCTTTGATGTTTTTTATCATAAGATCCCGCCTATCATATGTTTGAAAATACTCTGAACTTAACCTAACCTAACAAAACCCCAAACAGGTACTATAGGTCTTGACTCGGAAAATTCATATATGTTTTCTTACTAATGAGACTTTCTATATAGCAAAGTGAGGTCATTCTTTGTTGATTTATACCATAAGTTCCCGCCTATCATGTGTTTGAAAATAACCTTGAACCTAACTTAACCTAACCTAACCTACCAAACCCAATACAATTACTATAGGTCTTGACTCGGAAAATTTATATATGCTTCCTTACTAATGAGACTTTCTATATAACAAAGTTAGGTCATTCTTTGTTGATTTATACCATAAGTTCCCGCCTATCATGTGTTTGAAAATAACCTTGAACCTAACCTAACCTAACAAAACCCCAAACAGTTACTATAGGCCTTGACTCAGAAAATTCATATGTTTTCTTACTAATGAGACTTTCTATACAACATAATGAGTTTTCCCTTGTCAATTTATGCCGTAACTTTCCACCCATCATGTGATTAAACTTAACCAAACCTAATTTTAAATGAACATAAAACGAAATAAACAGACAAAGACGAAAGGCCGATTTGTGTAAGTCTACCACAACAAATTGTCTCGCGTCACGTTTTCTGTTTCACTCTCGCATTTGAACAGACACTTAACTATTTGTTGCTTGAAAAAAAAAAAATAAATAAATAAAATGAGACAGAAAAAGAAAAGAAAAGAATATGAGTGGGTAATATCTCCTCCTCCTCCTCCTCCTCCTCCTCCTCCTTTTTCTTCCTCCTTTTTCTTCCTCCTCCTCCTCCCCCATCTAACTTCCTTCTCTTCCTTTTTTTGCTTTTTCTTGTTTTTTTTTCTTCATATTTTTCCTTCTTTTCCTTTTCCTATTATCTCGTTCATCTTTCTCTCTTTCCTTCTCCTTCCTTCTTCCTCTCTTTCTTCTTCTCTTCCTTGCAGTTCTTTTAATCTCTTTTTTCTTCTGCGTTCTCCTCTCTCTCTCTCTCTCTCTCTCTCTCTCTCTCTCTCTCTCTCTCTCTCTCTCTGTCGTAACCTGTTTCTCATCTCTCCTCCTCTTCTTCCTTCCTTCTTTTTCACCCTTTCCTTTCCTCCTCCTCCTCCTCCTCCTCCTTCCCTTCTATCTTTCCTTGTACTTCATATATATATAATTTCTCTCCTTTCCTCCTCCTCCTCCTCCTCCTCCGTCACTCAGCGGGGAAGGTGGTACGGAAAGGCGAGCATAGGAACCCCCGCTGTTTGCTGTCAATGGTGGTATAAGTCTTTTAAAAGTATTGGTGTGTGTGTGTGTGTGTGTGTGTAGTGGTGGTGGGTGGTAGTCTCAGTCTCTCTCTTCTCTCTTTCTCTCTCTCTCTCTCTCTCCCTCTCTCTCTCTCTCTCTCTCTCTCGCTCCCTCTCTCTCTCTCCCTCTCAAAGACAGAGAGAGAGAGAGAGAGAGAGAGAGAGAGAGAGAGAGAGAGAGAGAGAGAGAGAGAGAGAGAGAGAGAGAGAGAGAGAATGAAGTTTGGTTGTAAAGTGAATGAATGAATATGTATTGAATGACCAGAGGGAAGGAAGGAAGAACGGAAGGAAGGAAGGAAGGAAGGAAGGAAGGAAGGAAAGAATGAAGGAAGGGACAACATGATGGAATACGTTAGAAAAATTGAATAGGAAACGCATGAGAAAAAAATCTATACAAAAAAAGAAGAAAGGAAGGAAGGAAGAGGAAAACTGGAAACTAGAAGAAAGGAAAGAAGGAAGGAAACAATAAGAAAAGGAAGAAAGGAAGGAAAGTAGGAAGAATATTAATACAGAAGGAAGAAAGGAAGGAAGGAAGTAATAAGAGTAGGAAGGGAAGGAAGGAACACAGGAAAAAAAGAATAAATGAATGAACGAGGGAAGGAAGGAAGGAAGGAAGGAAGGAAACAATAAGAGAAGGAAGGAAGGGGAGGAAAGAAGACAGGAAAAAAAAATGAATGAACGAGAGAAGGAAGGAAGGAAGGAAACAATAAGAGAAGGAAGGAAGGGGAGGAAAGAAGACAAGAAAAAAAGAATAAATGAATGAACGAGGGAAGGAAGGAAGGAAGGAAACAATAAGAGAAGGAAGGAAGGGAAGGAAGTAATACAGGAAGAAAATAATAAATAAAGAGAAGGAAAGAAGGGAAGGAAGGAAGGGAAGGAAGTAATACAGGAAGAAAAGAATAAATAAAGAGAAGGAAGGAAGGAAGGATGGAAGGAAGTACACGATGAACATGTCGGATAACTTTGATAGGAGGGGAAGAGAAGAGACGGAAGAGGAGGAGGAGGAGGAGAAGTAGAGTAGCAGCAAGGAGAGGAGAAGGAGGAGGAGGAGGAGGGAAGAAGGGAAGCGGTGAAAGTCAAATACATTAAACGAAAAGGGAAAGATATGGAAAAGACGTCACATGAATCTGGGAGAGAGAAAATATGGAAGAGGAGAAGAGAAAGGGAGGAAAGAGAGAGAGACTACTACTACTACTACTACTACTACAACTACTACTACTACTACTACTACTACTACTATTGCTACTACTACTACTACTGTTTTCTTGCTTTTTTTATGGGAAAGAATAATGAGAGGAAAAATGGTAAGGGAAAGTTAAGAAAAGGGAAAGTGAAATAGAAATTGAAAGTCATGCATAGGTGTGATTTCGTGTTTGTTTGTTTGTGTGTTTGTGTGTTGATTATGTATTTAAACAGGTGACTTGTCCCTTCCTCTTCTTCTTCTTCTCCTTCTCCCCTTCTTCCTCTAAACTATTCAAAACATACACACACACACACACACACACACACACACACACACACACACACACACACACACACACACAATTTATGATCGCAACAGCTCCAGACAATAGAGAAACAAACATTAGAAAGAGAAAAATAAGAGAGAAACGGAGGAACAGGAGGAGATAGAAGGAGAAGAAAGGAGGAGAGAGAGAGAGAGAGAGAGAGAGAGAGAGAGAATGCAAATATACTTCCAACTTTTCTACTACAACTATTACTTCTACTTCTACTACTACTACTACTACTACTACTACTACTACTACTACTACAACTACTACTATTACTACTACTACATATACCATCAAATAAGGAGCGTTACAAAACCACTAACAATACAAAATATAAATAATAAAACAAGAAATAAAACATCATTTCAAATATTTCTAAAAACACAGAGGAAGAAAAAAAAGTAAAACCAAAAAAAAAGAGGAAAAAAAAAAAGAAAACCTTAAAACCGTAAGCGAGTAATGAAATGAGCGACATGAAATCTGAACTCAGGGAAAAAAAAAAGAAAAAAAAAACAGGAAAAAACGAGATAAAAAAACAACAGGACATTTCTAATTAGCTTGACAGGTGGACACGGCTAGGTAAGGGAAGTCCACACACACACACACACACACACACACACACACACACACACACACACACACACACACACACACACACCTGACGAGGCTCCAATCAATAGCTCAAACACACCTGTCCGTTTTAAAGGTGAGATAATTAGAGTTTGGAATGACCTTTAAAAAAATCAGGTGTGTTTTTAATTAAGGGTGTTTGTTTTTCTTTTTTTTTTGTTGTTGTTACTGATGTTACTACTATTACTACTACTACTATTACTACTACTACTACAAAAACACAATGAAACCAGATACACACACACACACACACACACACACACACACACACACACACACACACACACACACACACGTCGCAACAAATTCCACAACTTTGAACCAAAAAAAAAAAAGATACAAAAAACAAATCTGAGTTACACCAAAAAAAAAGAAGTAGAATGTGTGAAAACAAACAGACAAACGAACGAACAAACAAGGTCGCGTGTGTTTGTTTCCTCAGTGGTGTTGTTTTTATTTTTTTTACCTCCTTTCCTCCCTTCCTTCTTTCCTCTTCTTCCCTTCTTCCTATCTTCTCTCCTTCTCTATATTCTTCTTCCTTTCTTCCTTCATTTCCTCCTCCATCTTTGTTTTTCTTCCTCTTTTTTTCCTCCTCTATTTGCTTTTTTCCTCCATTTTCTCTTTTCTCTTTTCCTTCTCTTTCTCCATTTCTTCTCTCCCTTCTCTTTTTCCCTTCTTTCTTCCTTCTCTCCTTTCCTTCCTTCCTCCCATCTTGCATTGCCTCTCTCTCTCTCTCTCTCTCTCTCTCTCTCTCTCTCTCTCTCCATTTTCTCCTTCGTTTCCCTCCATTCCCTCCCTCCCCTCCTTCCTTCCTTCCTTTTTTGGCATTCCTTCAATCTCTCTTTCCTTCATCTCGTCTCTTCCTCCTTCTCTCTATCCTTGACCTATTTTTTCCCTCCCGCCCTCCCTCCCTTCCTTCCTTCCTCCTTTTCCTTTTTCCTATCCATTCCTATCCTTTCATTTATTTCCTTTTTATTCTTCCTTTCCTTCTTCCTCTCTTCCTTTTCTCCCTTCCTCCCTTTCTTTCTCCTTTCCATTCCCTTCCCTTCCCTTCTATTTCATTCATTCCTTTCTTTCCTTTTTTTCCTACCCCGACCTCATTAAATTTGATTCTTCTCTCCTGTTCCTTCTTTTTCTTTCCTCCTCTTTCTCTCTCTCTCTCTTCCTCCTTTCTAATATCCTCCCCCCCTCTTCCCTCCTCCTTTGTTCATTTTCCTTCCTTTTCTTCTTTCTCCTTTCTCCTCTTCCTCTCTATTCCTCCATTCTGATTTGCCTCTCTCCTCCTCCTCCTCCTCCTCCTCTTCCTCCTCCCTCCTGTTCAGTTCACACCACCGGAAGTAAAACAACAACAACAAAAAATAAAGACAAAAAAAAAAGAGAAAGCGCAAAAAAGCAAACCAAAACAAAAATAAAAATACAGCGAACTCTTTTTTTTCTCTCTCGCTTCAAGGCTCAGAAATATTGTGGAATGTTGGCGACAGGTAAAGCGAGCAGGTAAAGAGTTATTATGACTGCCAGGTGAGCTAATTAGTGTGGGAACAGGTGAGTGAGTGAGTGAGGTGAGGTGAGGTGAGGTGAGGTGAGGTGGAGGAGGGGGAGAGGAGGAGGGGGGGTGTGGGGGGGGGGGGATGTGTGTGTGTGTGTGTGTGTGTGTGTGTGTGTGTGTGTGTGTGTGTGTGTGTGTGTGTGTGTGTGTGCGTAATAAAAATGTTATGTGAAGTTGCGTGATTTTCATTTCACTTTTTTCTTCTTTATTTTTCCTTAATT
>NC_066550.1:11814309-11824309 GCF_024679095.1 Eriocheir sinensis | reverse complement strand
CACCCCCCACCCCACCCATGTATAATACGCCGGTAAAACTAGAGAAGTAGAACAGTATGTGGGACCTGGGAAAGTTTATTATTCTCGTGCGGGCAATATTGGCGGCGCGTAGTGAATCTCCATATTTACCGAAAAATAAATGCTGTATATATAGTATCAAACTTTATAACACACAAAATATACAATTGAACATATATAAAAGGAATATAAGGAAATAATAATAGAGCTAAGTATAGATAAGGAAAAAAGAAAAATTAGGAAATGAGAAAATAAGCTCTCTCTCTCTCTCTCTCTCTCTCTCTCTCTCTCTCTCTCTCTCTCTCTCTCTTGATATCAGACAGAAGAAGAGGCATATGAGTCCCTCCAGAGCACAGGTAAGGAAGAGGGGGAGCAAGAGGAAGAGGAGGAGCAAGAGGAAGAGGAGCAAGAGGAAAAGGAATATGAGAAAGAGGAGGAAGAGGGAGAGGAATATAAGAGGAAGAGAAAGAGGAGCAAGAGGAAGAGGAGGAAGAGAAAGCGGAACAAAATGAAGAGGAATAAGAGGAAGAGGAATAAGAGGAACAAGAGGAGGAAGAGAACAGGTAAGAAAGACAGGTAAGAGGGTCAGAATAACACACCTGTAGATTCGACGCGTCCGCCTGGTGTGGCTGAATGGCTGAGAATGGCGAGGTGGTGGTCGGGTCATTGGTTCGAATCCCGGTGGTGTGTTTCGGTTGCTGGTTCGATGTGGTTGACGGTTGAATTGGTTGTTTATGGTGTTGATATTTTGGTTGTTTGGTAATACTCCTCCTCCTCCTCCTCTTCCTCTTCTTCCTCATCTTCTCCCTTCCTCATCCTTTCCTCTTTATTTTCCTCCTCTTCCTCTTTCTTCCTTCCTCCCTTCCTACTTCCCTTTCCCTTCTTCCTTCCCCTCCTTTTCCTTCCCTTTCACTCCTCTTCCTAATCCTCCCTTCCTTTTCTCTTCCTTTCTTCCCCCTCCCTTTCCATTCTCTTCCTCCCCCCTCCTCTCTTTCCCCTTCCCCTTCACTTTCCCCTCCCTTCCTTCCTTACTTTCCCCCTCCCTCTTTTCTTTCCTTCCTTCTTTCCCTCCATGTTCCTCTCCTTCCCCTTCTCTTCCCCACCCATTCCCCTTCACTTCCTTCCTTTCCCTCCTTCTTTCCCTCCCTCTTCCTCTCCTTCCACTTCTCTTCTCCCCCTTCTTCTTTTCCTTCCCTTCCAGCCTCTCATCCCCTCTCCCTCCTTCCCCCCCCCTCTTCTTCCCCTTCCTCCTCCCCCTCCCTTCCCCTTCCTCCCCACTAATGGCCCGGCACTTAAGCCTGTACACTTCTCTTACAATGGGTTGCCTCCCCTTCCTCCCCTTCCTCTCTCCTCTTCCCCCTCATTTTATCTCTTCCTCCTCCTCCTCCTCCTCCTCCTCCTCCTCCTCCTCCTCTTCTTTTTACCTCCTACTTTCACCTCCTACCAAGAGTCTATTGTGTTTAGCTTCTCCTCTTCCTCTTCCTCCTCTTCTTCTTCCTCCCCCTCCTCCTCCTCCTCCTCCTCCTCCTCAAAATATATTCTTCTTCCCTCTCATCTCTACCTCCACTCAAAGCCTTTTCCTCCTCCTCCTCCTCCTTCTCCTCCTCCTCTTAGTGCTAAAGAATCATGGCCTAAGAAGACTGATGGACGGATAAGGGATAAAATTCTTGCCCTTTTTCCTCTTCCTTCCTCTTACTTTTCCTATTGATCCTCTTCCTCTTTTTTTTCACTTCGCATTTAGGATTTTTTTTCTTTCCATTTTCTTCTTTTTCCTCTTATTTCTCTTCCTCTTCTTCTTCTTCCTTTTCTTCCTCTTCTATTCTTTTCCTCTTGTTTTGCCTTTTCTTTTGTTTCCTTATCTTTTCCTCTTCATTTTCATCAATATTTACGTTCTCTTTATTCCTCTGTCATATATTTTCCCTCTTCTTTCCTCTTTTCCTCCCATTCTCTTCCCTCTTTCTACCTTTCTCCTTTTTCATTTCTTTGCTTCCTCTTCTTTTCTTTTTTTCCCTCTTTTCTCTTCCTTCTTTCAACCCCTTTCTTTCTCCTCCTTCTTTTAATTCATCTTTTCCTCCTCTCTTCCCCCTCCTCCTCCTCCTCCTCCTCCTCCTCCTTCAGTACACACACACAGTAAACAAGGGTAAATAAATGAAAGATAAAACACACACACACACACACACACACACACACACACACACACACACACACACACACACACACACACACAAACAAACAAACAAACGAGCCAAACATATCTTCCTAAGTCCCTCGGCGGTTGTCTTAATTCAACACGAGGAAAAACAAATAAATCCCACTCAAACATACGACTCTCCCCAAAAAAACCACAGATAAACACACATAAAAAAACACATAAACACGGAAAACAGAACTTAACCCTAACCCTCGAAAAAAAAAGCATAAATATAAAGAAAAAATATATAAAAAAAAAAAATTACAAACAAAACTCAAACAAAAAGACGAACAAAAAAAAAAAACAGAGAAAGAAACAAACAAATTACAAGCAAAACTCAAACAAAAAGACCCAAAATGCAAAACAAAAACAATAAACAAAACAAAAAAAAAAAAAAACACAAATTACAAATAAAACTCGATAAATTACAAAGCTCGAACAAAATGACAAAAAAAGCAAACAAAGCAAACAAGCCAAAAAAAAAAGCAAAACAAAAAACAAAATACAAAGACAAAAAAAGAAAAACAAAACAACAAAAAACAAAACAAAAAATACAAGCAAAACACACACACAAAGACCAAAAAGAAAAAAGAAAAACAAACACAAAACAAACAACTCTACCCTAAAAAGAAACAAAACAAAAACAAAACAAAGGACATAAGAAAACACCAAACAAGAAAAAGAAATAAAACACACACAAAAAAATAATAAATCGAACAAAAACAAACACCTCCTTTCTCACCCCCCCCAAAAAAAAAAAAAAAAAAAAACACCAAAATAAAACACTAAAAAAACACCACCAAACAACCAATAAGCAGATAAAACACTGGATGGAGTCTTCCTCGTGACTGGCGGAGATTACGATAATGGACTTTGGGAGGGAAAAAAACACACAAAAAACACCCATCCGTCGGCTTCTGAAAGGGACCAAGGAAAAAAACAAGAAAAAAGGAGAAAAATGGGAAAGCGATGGATAGGCCGAAAAATGGTACGAAGATAAGAGAACGATAAAAAAATGAAGGGATAAAATAAATGAAGGGAAGGATAAGGAAATGAATAATGATAAAATAATGAAAGGAAGGATAAATAAATGAAACAAAATGAAAAATAAAAAAAAGGAGGAGGAAGGTTAAAGAAAGGAAGGGAAGGTTAAAAGAAATAAAGAGGGGGATAAAAAAATGAAAAAAATGAAAATGAAAAAAAACTAAATAAACAATGAATGAGAAAAAAAAGTATTGATAGGCCTAAAGATGGCAGAGAAGACAAGAGGAAAATGAAAAGGAAGTTAGTGATAGAATTAGCGTTGACAAAATTGGTTAGTGATAGAATTAACTGTAAAAAAAAAAAAGTATAGTTATAAGAAAGAAATATAGTTAGAGAAAGAGTTAATAGTTTAAAAAAAATCTTACTTTCAAAAAAATATGGATACGGTAAAGGAAAGTTGGAAAAATAATAGGAAATAGTCTCTGAAGAATGAAGAAATGAGCATATATTTGTATAGAAGAGTTAGTAGATAATAAAATGTTGAATAAATATAGGAAGTTACGTTTAATGAATAGGAAATGGCTTATATATATCTTTTTACAGCAGAGGATACAGTTCAAGGGCGTAAAAAAAAAGAAAACAATAATGTAAATAAAAGCCCGCTACTTACTCCTCCTGAATAGAGTACAGAGGAGTGACCAAAAAGAGCAAGAATCGTAAAAAAAAAAATATTAAATAAGCTTAGTGTAAAAAAGATAGATATAAATAAGTTAAAAATCTTCAAAAAACAAAGAAAAATCGGATAAAATCAGGAAATAAGGAAATAGTCTTCAATTATCTTTATCTTTTACTTTTTTTTTCGTTTCAGTAAATTATCTTTTTTTTTCTCTCTCTCTTCCTCGTTTCTACCTCTTACTCCTCACACTACTACAACTACTACTACTACTACTGCGACTACTACTACTACTACTACTACGACTACTACTATTACTACTACTACTACAATCTTTACTACAACAACAACTACAACCACCTCTAACACAAGTCTTAAATCTTCCATCTTCAGCTTCGCAACTTTTATTCTCCTTCTCCTCCTCCTCCTCCTCCTCCTCCTCCTCCTCCTTATATCACTGTCACCGTTTCGCCTCCTCAAAGTGACGGATTGCCTCCACGTTTCCTCCGTCTCTCCAAGTTTCTTCCTCCCGTTCCCTCCGCCCTGAAACACGCTTCGTTCCCTGTCTCGGTGGTTCGCAAAACGTGTGATTCGTTATATTGCGTTTCGTTCTCCCGTTCTGGTTGTGCTGTTTGTCTCTGTCTGTCTGTCTGTCTGTCTGTCTGTTTTGTATTTATTCTCTTTCTGTCTGTTTAGTTTGTTTGTATTTCTGTTTGTTTGTGTGGGCTTGAATTCGCGTGTTTGGTGTTTGTGTCTGTTTCGTTTGTCTGTCTGTCTGTCTGTCTGTCTGTTACTGTCTTTCTCTTCCTTCCTTCCTTCTTTCCTTCCTTTCTTTCCTTCTCCCTTTCTTTCATTATTTATTTGTGTCTTTTTTTTCTTTCTTTGTCTATCTCTCTGTCTGTCTGTGTCTGTCCGTTTGTCTGTGTGTCTGCAGTAGTAGTAGTAGTAGTAGTAGTAGTAGTAGTAGTAGTAGTAGTAATAGTAGTAGTAGTAGTAGTAGTAATAGTAGTAGTAGTAGTAGTAGTAGTCTACATACACACAAAAAAGAGAAAATAGACAAAAATACGATCAGAGAGAGAGAGAGAGGAAATGAAAGCCTTGACCGAAGCTGTGTGCCGGCCACTAAGAGGAAAGGGAGAGGCAAGGGAGGAAAAAGGGAGAGAGGAAGGGAGGGAGAAGGGAGAGGGAGGAAATAGGAAAAAAAAGGAAGTGAATATAACGGGAAGGGAGGAATAAAGGAAGGGAGAGGAAGGGAGGAAAAAAAGGAGGAAGGGAGAAAAGAGAAGGGGAAAAAGGGAGAAAAAAAGAAAGAGAAGAGAGAAGGGGAGAGAAAGGGAAGAGAAAGAGAAGAGAGGGGAAAGGGGGACTTAGAGAAACGAAGAGAGGGAGAGAAAAGGGAGGAGGAAAAAAGAGGAAGAGGAGAAAAAAAGAAGAGGAGGAAGAAGGGAAAGGAGAGAAAGGAAGAAAAAAGAAAATATAAGAAAAAGAGGGGGGAATAGAAAGGAAGAAAAGGGACGAGAAGAGAGAAAGAGAGGAAGAAGGGAAGAGAGAGAAGAGAGAGGGAGAAGGAAGGGAGGAAGGGAAGAGGAGGGGAAGGGAAAGGTTCTTGGATGGAACTTAATTTCCTCTCTCTCTCTCTCTCTCTCTCTCTCTCTCTCTCTCTCTCTCTCTCTCTCTCTCTCATGACGAAATAAAGTTGAAAATAAAATAATATATAAAAAAAGAAACAAAAGTCGAACGAAACAATCTTAAACTTAATCAAAAGGTCAAAAACGAAACTAAAAAAAAAAGAAAGAAATGGACCAAGAAAATGAATGAAACTGAAACGTATAATTTAAGGAAAAGATTTAAAGGTGAGAGAAAAGTTTAAAGGGAAAGGAAAGAGGAAGATAAAAGGAAAATAATGTTAAAAAAAGGAAAATTAGAAGAGGAAGAAGAAGAAGAAAAAGAAAAAGATGAAGATAAAGAAGAGGAAGAAGAAGAAGAAGAAGAAGAAGAAGAAGAAGAAGAAGAAGGAATAATACAGCAGAAAAAATAAAAAAATAAAAAAACGAAAGAAAAAAGTAAACAAAAATGGAAATAATAAAAATGAAACAAGAGGGAAAAGAAGAGGAGGAAGAGGAAGAGGAAAAATCAGCAGAAAAACAAAAGAATGAAAATAAAAAATAAAAACGAAAAATCAGAATAAACAAAAAAATAGAAACAAAGAGGAAGAAGAAGAGGATAAAGAAGAAGAAGAAGAGGAGGAGGAGGAGGAGGAGGAAGAGGAAGAACTGTGGCTCCTATTGATAATTTGTGAAATGTGAAGAAAAAAGTATATTGGATTAGTTTCGATTTGATGTTTTTTTGTTTTTTGTTTCTAAGTGTGTGTGTGTGTGTGTGTGTGTGTGTGTGTGTGTGTGTGTGTGTGTGTGTGTGTGTGTGTGTGTGTGTGTGTGTGTGTTTCCTCTTTTTTTTTTTTTCTCTACAAACATCATCTCCAAATGAGTATTAGTAACAAACAAAAAAACAATCAACAAAAAACTCATAGAAAAAACACGAAAGCAAAACAAGAAAACACACAAAATAAAACAAAAAATCACAAAAAAAAAAAAAAAAACATGAATACTAAAAATAAATACACAAAAAACTTACTTTGACAAACAGATAAAGTTACACACACACACACACACACACACACACACACACACACACACACACACACACGAACTCTACATGACAGGAAACAATGATGACAATATATACCCTTCCTCCTCCTCCTCCTCCTCCTCTTCCTCCTCCTCCTCCTCCTCCTCCTCTTCCTCCTCCTCCTCTCTCCTCACGACGCCCAGGGGAGAGGGGAGACATTAGAGGGAAAGAGGAACACACTCGCATGAATATCTTAACGCACTCTAAGATATGGGGGAGGCTGGTGATGCTGGGACGGGAGATGAAGAGTGTGGGAGTGAGAGGGGAAGAGTGAAGACGTTTTAGTGTGAGCGAGTGTGTGAGTGAGTGAGTAGGTGAATTACTGAATGACTAACTGGTATACTGACAAACTGACTGACTAAATAACGTACTAACTAAACGACTGACTGACTGACTAACTGATATTTTGGTATTTCCTAGACTAACTGAGGAAAGAAGGAAGGAAGATGGGAAGGAAAGAAATAACCAAAAGTGAAGGGAGAATGACTGAAGGAAAGGAGGAAGGAATGTAAAAGAAAAGGGAAGGAATGGAAGAAAGGAAGGAACAAGACGAGAAGAGAAGAAAGTAGGGAAAGAAACGAAGTAAAACAAGAAAGAACGAAATAAATAAATATATACAAATACAAATACAAATATATACAGTGAATTATAGGAAGGAGAAAGAAGAGAATAGGAGGGATGAAGAAAGGAAAAGAAGGACAGATGAAAGAAAGGGAGGAAGAGAGGAAGGAAGAATAAGAGGAATCAAGGAAGGAGGGGAGAGGAGGAATAAATGAATGGAGAAACAAAGGAAGGAGGGGATAATAAGAGCGAGATAAGGGCACATCAATCACCCAATTAATCAGACACGGACCAAGGTAAGGATAAATTAGCTTACCTGCAATCCTAATGACATCCAGGTAATTAAGCGGATAAAGGCAGGTCCGTATTGACAGGTAACCAACACACACACACACACACACACACACACACACACACACACACACACACACACACACACACACACACCTCCATCATCCTTAGACAAACACCGATACAGTACAATGATGTTCTTAGTGTGAGCGATGGAGGGTGAAACGCGTCCGGAACGAGATTTAGTGGGAAAGTGAAGTGTTGGGAAAGGGAAAGTGAGGTGTTGGGAAAGGGAAAGGAAATGAGAGTGAGGTGAAAATGAGGTGAAGTGAAAGGGAAAGGGAAAGGAAATGAAAACTGAGGGAAAGTGAGGAAAAGTGAGGAAAAGGAAAAGAAATAATAATAATAATAATAATAATAATAATAATAATAATAATAATAATAATAATAATAATAATAATAATAATAAATGAAAACTAGACTGCTAGCTTCCCCCCCAAAAATGGTTGAGATATCCGCAAAATTGTGCACAGGAGACTGTTAACGAACATACAAACAAATAAATAAATAAACACACTGGCCGGACCGAAAATATAACTTCCTCCAAACTTCATCGGCGGAGGTAACAAATAACGAAATAGGCGAAAAGGGTGACCTTACAAACACTTGATCCTGTTTACTAAATCTTAAAAGCTACAATGAACGAAGAGCATTGGAAATAAAGTTGTATCTCTTCCTTAAGTCTCTCTGAACGAAGGATTGAGACAGTGAGCGAAGAGTGAAGGGAAATCCACTTCTGCTCTTCGTTCATAATAAATATTTCGATCTGTGTGGAGATGAAGATGCTGAAGGGAGGTATGGATGCTGCGTGTGATGGATGGTGTGTGTGTGTGTGTGTGTGTGTGTGTGTGTGTGTGTGTGTGTGTGTGTGTGAAAGGAGAATAAGAAAAGGGAAGAAAGAAATGAAGAAAAAGGTTGAACAGGGATAATAAGGGAAAGGAAAATGAAGGAAAAGTCAAATAAAATGGGAGGAAAGAAGGAAAAAGAGTAGAAGGGAAAGTTTAAAAAATGAAAAGTAAAAAATAAATGGATGTAAAATGTAAATAATAAGGAAGAAGAAATGGAAAAAATAAAATAAAATGGAGGAAAAGCAAGGAAAATACAGGACAGAAAAAAATAAGAAAAAATAAGGTAATAATAATCTGACAATAAGAAAAAATAAATTAGAGTTAAGTTAAAAACAAAAAATGAGGAAAAATGAAGGAAAAGACAAAAAAACAAGACAGAAAAGAGAGAAAAAAAAGAAATAGAAAAGTTAATGAAAAAATGTAGAAATAAAAAAAGAGAATAATAAAAAGAAATGAAAGGAATTAAAAAAGAAAATGTAAAACGGAAACATCAAAATAAAAAGAAGGAAGAAATACAGAGAGTGCGAAATGGCAGGAAAGAATGAAAGAAAGAAGAAGCAAAGAATAAAAACAAAAAACTGAAAAGGGGGTTAGAAAAATGCTGAATAAAAGACGACGAGAGAAAGAGAGAGAAAAAAAAGAGAACACAAACGAAAGAGAAACAACGAAAGACAAAAAAAAAAAAAAAATATGCAAAGAGGATCAAGAAAGAGAATAAAAAGAGGAGATGAAGAGAGAGAGAGAGAGAGAGAGACAAGGAAAAAACGTAAATTGAGAGAGACTCAACTTGTCCCGTGAGGATTTCTTTCCCTCCCTTCCCTCCCTCCCTCCTTCCTTCTCTCCCTTCTCTCCCTTCCCTCCCTCCCTTCTCCCTTATCATTCTCCCTTTCCTCCTCTTCTTTCTCTCCTCTCATTCATCCCCTGTTCTCTCTTCTTCCTCTCCCTCCTTCTCTCCCTTCCCTCCCTTCTCCCTTATCATTCTCCCTTCCCTCCTCTTCTTTCTCTCCTCTCATTCATCCCCTGTTCTCTCTTCTTCCTCTCCCTCCTTCTCTCCCTTCTCTCCCTTCCCTCCCTCCCTTCTCCCTTATCATTCTCCCTTCCCTCCCCTTCTTTCTCTCCTCTCATTCATCCCCTGTTCTCTCTTCTTCCTCTCCCTCCTTCTCTCCCTTCTCTCCCTTCCCTCCCTCCCTTCTCCCTTATAATTCTCCCTTCCCTCCTCTTCTTTCTCTCCTCTCATTCATCCCCTGTTCTCTTCTTCCTCTCCTCCTTCTCTCCCTTCTTCCTCCTCCTTCTCTTCTCCCTTCCCTCCTCTTCTTTCTCTCCTCTCATTCATCCGCTGTTCTCTCTTCTTCCTCTCCCTCCTTCTCTCCCTTCTTTCCTCCCTTCCTTCTCCCTCCCTTCTTTCTTTTCTCTCATTCATTCCCTGTTCTCTCTTTTTCCTCCCACTTTTCTCTCCTTCCTCTTCCTCCCTTCTTCCTTCCCTCTTCCTCCTTTCTCTTCTTTATATCCTCCCTTCTTTTCTTTTTCCCTTCCTTTATTTCCTCTCCTTTCTTCCTTCTCCTCTCCCTTCTTTCTTTCTCTTCCTTCCCTCCTTTTTCGTCTGTCCTTTCTTCTTTCCTCCACTTCCCTTCTTCCTTCCCTCTACTTCTCTTCCCTTCCCTTCCCTACCTTCTTCTCTCCATCTCC
>NC_066550.1:11809309-11811809 GCF_024679095.1 Eriocheir sinensis | reverse complement strand
AAGTAAGTAATGTTCTCTTTGGTGTAAATATAATGGTTTCCCTTTCAAAGAGGTGTAGGTTAGGTTATCTTTTCTTTATCCCGTTTTCTTTGTTTAATTATAGAAAATGGACTGTTGATGTATGCGTGTCTGATATTGTTGTACTAATCTGTTTGTTTTCTCATTTTCTTTGATTAATTATATAGAAAAAAAGGATTGTTAAAGGTGTGTGTCAGTTAATGTTGAACCAATCTGTTGTTTTATCTTTTCTTTATTTAATTATGAATATTGAAAGGTTTTACAAATGGTGTGTCAAGTATGTTGGTGTTAATACAATGGTTCCCCTTTCGAAGAGGTGTAGATTCGGTGGTTTTTCTTCTTTATATTGTTTTCTTTGCTTAATTATATGTGGAAATGTTTAGTAATGGTGTGTGTTGAGAAGGACGTGTTGATATAATGTTTTCCCTTTCAGAGGTTTACGGTTTGTATTTTTTTTGTATCCCTTGCTTTTTTACTTATTAATATAGAGACAGGTTAATTAATAAAAGTCGCCAGGTAAAAGGTTAAGAGAATCGTTGACCTTTACGTAATTGATGAGCAAATATCAGATCTCAGGTATTTTTTTTTTCTGTCTTCTTCCTTGTCATGATTATATAAGAAAGGTTAATTAGTTACTGTACCAGGTAATGTTAATTGGAAAAAATAGACAGGTACTAGTTCAAAAACAAACAAAAAATGAAAATGATTACCAGAAGTAGAAAAATTAGGTAAAAAAAAAAACATGTATACCACTTCAAAAACAAAAACAAACAAAATAATATAAAAAAGGAAAAATGGAGAAGAAATAATGACACGTACTTCAAAAACAAACAAAAAACAAAACAAAAATAGTAAGAAACAGAAAATGAGGAAAAAAAGACAGGTATACCACAAAAAAAAAAAACGGCGAAAAGAGGAAAAAAATAATGACTACCTCAAAAACAAACAAAAAACAAAACAAAAAATCAGGAACAAGAAAAATGAAAAAAAAAAGATAGGTACCACTTAAAAAGAATCGAAAAATGAAAAAAAATGAAAAATCAGAAAATGTGAAAATCCTCTTCTGGGCGCGGACTTTCTCACACGTGAACAAGGCCGACAAACAAAGGGCGAGCCGGGTGATTTAAGGGCCGCGTTTGGCGTCACGAAGGGAAGAGGTGAGGCGGCTGTGGGGGCAGGCCAAGGGTGTTGTTTGTCTGTCTGTCTGTCTGTCTGTCTGTCTCTCTTACCGTACTTTTTTTTGTTTTTCTTTTTATATTCCCATTTCTCCACTTCATCTTCTCTCTCTCTCTCTCTCTCTCTCTCTCTCTCTCTCTCTCTCTCTCTCTCTCTCCTTTTTTTTCTCAGTCTCTCCCTTTTTCATTCATTTTCCCTTTCCTTTTTCCTTCCCTTTATATTTTCTATCCCTTCCCTATTATCACTATTTCTCCCCTTCTTCTTCCTTCGTTTTCTCTCTCTCTCTCTTCTCTTCCTAGAGCAAAATAGGATAATAGGAAAACATACAAATGTAAACACTAAACATAAAAACGTATTAATAAAAAATAAAACAGAATAGAATAAAAATAAATAAAAATAAAACAGAAAAAAAACATGACAAGAAAAAAGAAACGAAAAAATTAAAACAACTGACTTAATTTCAACCTAACCTCCCCACCCCCCCTCCCCCCTCCTCCCTTCCCCTCCTTCTCTCCCCACCCTCTTTCCCCCTCTTCCCCCCAAACTTAACCCTTTACCCACGAGACACCCCCTTCCCCTCCCCATCTCCCCTTTCAACACCCTCATCCATAAGACGCTTCCCTTCCCCTCTCTCCCCTCTCCCCATCTCTCCCCCTCCCACTCCCACCTCCTCATCCCCTTTCCTCATCTTCCCCATCCACAAAACACCCCTTACCCCCCCTCCTCCTCCTCCTTTCCCATCTCCCTATTCCCTCAGTCCCCCTAAAAAACACATACTACCAACCCCATTCCCTCCTCATCCTCCTCCTCTTCCACCTCCCTTCCTCCACCTCACACTTATACACTTACTTCTTCCACTTCACTCCACCACGATCTCCACTTAACACCTTCCCCTTAGGTGGCTATTTCCCCTTACAGCCCCGTGGGGAGTAAGCGAGGGGAAAGAGTACGAGAGGAAATGGAGAGAGGAAATATAAATGAAAATGAGGAGGAGGAGGAGACGGTGGTGGAAGAGGAGGAGGAAGAGGAGGAGGAGGAGGAGGAAGAGGAGGAGGAGGAGGAGGGAATGAAGGTGAGAAACAGAAGGAGAAACGAGAGAAAGA
Organism: Eriocheir sinensis; assembly: GCF_024679095.1. Taxonomy (NCBI): domain Eukaryota; kingdom Metazoa; phylum Arthropoda; class Malacostraca; order Decapoda; family Varunidae; genus Eriocheir; species Eriocheir sinensis. The sequence continues at coordinate 11,809,512 of NC_066550.1, read as the reverse complement.
AAGCGATAAAAGGGAAGTAGGGAACAATAAAAGGAGGAAAAGAAATTAGATGAAATAAAGAGAAAGAAAATTAAGAGAGAGAAATAAGAGTGGACAAGGAAAGAAGGAGATAAATAGATAGAGAGAGAGAAAGAGAGAGAGAGAGGAGAAAGGAGGAATACTGAAGGGAATAAAAGAAATGAGCTGAATAAAGAGAAAGAAAA